>NC_047593.1:18937685-19240185 GCF_011004845.1 Esox lucius
AGGACAATGGTCGCCACATGGAGACAACGCAGCTGTCGAACCACATGCCGCCGGAATGAAAACGCAGCCCGATCCTGGCTATCCACATCACAGAGTCCCCATTTGGGTTCATGTGTCCCATTCAGGTCCGGATCGGTGTCCGTTCACAGCCTTGCACCACCCACCTGAACTCCACCCACGTCCTGCGTGACACCAGGGCAAGGAAGCGCCGCGCCACCAACGTTGAGCCCCTCCCGACCCGGCCGAACCTGTCGTGCTGTTTCCCGAAAAACAGACCTCCGTGGGCGCTCAGTAAAGGTCGATCATTAACCAAGACGCGGCGTGCGCGCACACACATGCACACAGAAGAACACAGTCCCATTAGATATAACAAGTTATTTATGGCTATTGAGACAAGGGCCAGAGTTTATAATGTGTTCTAATATATGTCATGTAGTGAACAGGACCTCTGTGTGTATGTTTCTCTCAGTGTGTGTGTGTGTGTGTGTGTGTGTGTGTGTGTGTTGTCGGTCCTCAGTTCGTGCGTGCGTTTCTCTGTGTGTGTGTGTGTGTGTGTGTGTATAATCCTCAGTGGCGTTCTATTAAAGACTTTCCTCCATGAAAGTGAGCTGGCAAATCCCATACTGGAACAACGACAGCTGATAATGAATCAACTTAATGTGTTATTTGGATCATTGCGTGCGTGTGTGTGTGTGTGTGTGTATCACAGAGAGTAGTAGCTTTAAAATAGAGGTTATAGAAAGGAAGGGAGGTTGTGTGGAAAGAATTACTCTAGAGAGGAGGAGATGTACAAAACTATTTATCTCTCTGTCTTTCTCTCAACCCACTCTCTGTTTCTCCCTCTATCTCTTTCCTTCTCTCTCTGTCAACCTCTATCTAAATATCTTTGCCTCTTTCCTGTCTTCCTCCCTCTCCCAGTCTCTATCCCTCCCTCCCTCTCTCTCACCTTCCCTGACTCCTTTCCTTTCTTTAACTGCTGCTAAGAGTTGGTCTCTAGTGAACTCCTCCCCAGTGGCGTTTTTATATGTAAAAAATTGGTGGGCCACAAACCATTTCAAAATATAGGATACATAACAGTAAAGCTACAAAACTCCCTCTTGCTACTGATGTGTTTATTTAACACATCAACAAACAGCGCGGCTCCACAAAACACCTTTAACGACAGAGCGGCTTGCATCTACCAGGTGTTGTAGTACACATACTGGAGAGAGAGAGAGACCTTCTTGGGTGATTGCTCTCCTCTCTCACACACATGTAAAATTACCACTGTCACATTTACAAACCTAAAATAGGAATGCAACCAAGCTCAGAACCAATGTGCATTCAGGGCCATACGCGAACAGCAATGAGCTCAACACCACTGAAGGCCACAACGAAGTGGAAAGACAACTTTTTAGGGACACAGATCCATTCTATGACCACAACCTTAATAGATAAGCATGGACACTGACACTCATCACCATCTATATCAATCGATCCAGCATAGAAATATGACCAATGCACGGACCAGGCAGGATGATAAAATATGCTTTCACTCACCAAGGCTGAGGGCTCACTTGAAAAGAAAGGTGGCACGGCGGTTCATCCTCTGGGCAAACTTTTCAATGACTTTGGGAATGAAGTCATGTAGCTGCTGAATCAGCTGGCTTTCGATGGACAACATGGCCAATGCGTTGAGTCACAGCTGTCCCATGGTATTGCGAGGGAAGGTTTTCACCCTATTCAAGGTGGAAAAGTTCCTCTCTGACTCGGATGTCGTCATAGGTGTTGTTATGATAATTTTCAGCAGAGTGACGGTCTCAGCAAAAGCCTCCTCTAGGTTGTTCTCATGGATGGATCTTAACAGAGACAAGGCCGTCTTACCAGTGTGAAGCTCAGTGTGGCTGTACAGAGTGGTCAGCTCAGACTTTTCCTCGTTTCCTAGAGGACATAGTTTCACTGCACAGTCAAGCTCAGATGTAGGGAATGACAGGACAAATTGTGGGAAGAGCAAGCTGTCAACCAGCTTGGCAGCGATCAGGTGGTCACTTTGTGAAAACCTCTGCTCCACCTGGGATGCCTCCTTCATCACCGTTCCATCGTGAACAGTGGCAGCCCATTCATGGCAGCCCATTGCTTCTACATATTCTGGACATTCTCCTTGAAAAGGGGTGAGCACACTGCTTAACTTGCAGATTTTTGTGTAAAACATAAATCGTTTTATACGGCATAAGGAAGAAAAAACATTCCAGCAGCTGCAGAAAGGCTCAGTCCCAGAGTTTTTTTGACAGGCCGTATGCCTCACTTATGGTGGCCTCCTCCCATCCTGATTGTGTGCGTATGTCCTCCATTGACAGTTCTACTTTTAAAGTTCCATCGTACAGCGGGTGGCCTTGGAATGCATCTCTGTGTTGCCTCAGCAAGTGCCGCAACACGTTTTGGAACGCCAGAAAAAGATGGCAAAAGCAGATAAATCAGCAAAAAACACCTTCAGGATGCTCATCCTTGCTGAACAAAGTTGCTGCAAGATCAGGTTCAGCTGGCGAGCATAGCAGTGAACAAACTGGGCATGTGGGTTTGTCTTTTTCATTAGTTTCTGTACCCCTCAGACGTTTCCACTCATTACAGCCGCACCATCATAAGTCTGAGCGATCAGCTTTTCTCCCAGCTTCAGTGGTTCCAGCAAACCCTTGATGCTATTAGAGAGGCCAAGTCCAGTTTTATTTTTGACTTCCACAAACTCTAAAAACCTCTCTGTCACTGTATTGTCAGGCAACATGTTTCGCAACACCACCACCATTTGTGATTTACAGGAGACATCAGATTTCTCATCTGCCTGTATGGCAACAAATGATGTCTCGTCCACTTGCTTGGCTATCTCCTCCCTGTATACTTCATACATACAGTATAACAGTTCGTTTTGTACAGTGCTAGATGTCCCTTTGATGATGGGCTGAGCGTCAGAGTGCCTCTGAAGTCCTGAATCGCCCTCACATATGGGCTCGAAAATGCATCTGAATATTACAGGATTCA
Organism: Esox lucius; assembly: GCF_011004845.1. Taxonomy (NCBI): domain Eukaryota; kingdom Metazoa; phylum Chordata; class Actinopteri; order Esociformes; family Esocidae; genus Esox; species Esox lucius. The sequence goes on from NC_047593.1 coordinate 18,940,698, forward strand.
GGAGTCCACTGACTCGTCGTGCCCTCGCAGTGCGGTTTCACATTGTACATTGCATTGTGAGAGAGGGGGTAGCCCCACATTCACGCTTAGCCTATGTCCTACTACTGCAAACTCAAATCAGCAGAACGCAGTCTGAAGCAGCAAGGCAGGGAGCAATGAACATGAAATAAAATCCTAACACAAATTATATGCAATTTAGGAAGATGCTATATTCATAGATAATAAATTATAGGAAGTAATCTTCAAGAAATAAAAATGACTATTTTGTTGCAGATCTTTCTGTTGACAACAGGTGGGGCTGTGCCCCACCTGCCCCTAATGACCAGTCGCCCCTGCTCCTCCCACATTTCCTTTTTACAAACCATTTTTCCCCATCCTTTATTTCACTCTACATCACTACTTACACGTTCTACATCAATGCTCACATGCTCCACGTCACACCTAACATGCTCTATGTCACTCCTAACATGCTCTATGTCACTCCTAATGTGCTCTACATCACTGCTAACACACTCTATGACACTGCAAATGCACACACTCTAAATCACTTCACGTCAAATAAAAATAAATATTTTGGAATTTATTTTTCCCCTCCCCTTAATAAATAAATAAGACAAATTCCTAGAATTTCAAGACCTTTTGTAGTTTGTTCGACATTGAGTGGGCGAAGTACTGGATCAGTTATTTGTCTAGATTCGTAAAGACCTCAAACACCTGCAAGTCACTACTGATGCACTGAAAGTCACTACTGATGCACTGCAAGTCACTACTGATGCACTGCATATCACTACTGATGCACTGCAAGTCACTACTGATGCACTGCATGTCACTACTGACACATGTATGCTGTGCACTCACTGCCTGACCAGCCTGCTCTCATGTAGAGGTGCTTGACAATGATGGGTGAGGGCTTTGTAGTTTAAAAACCTTGGCCTCCTTTGACGTCTTACTGCAATCAGTACCACGTAGTAAGATGACGGGAAAAAAGGAACCCCTTATGTTTTATCCTTTAAGTATTTCATTTCTTTACCTGCAAGTGAGTTGTGAGTACCAACCAGCCCCTACGTGCATGGAGGAGAATGCATTTACCTGCCAACAGCTGCGTTCAAACTGGATGGCACTATCCCATGAGAAGGCAAAGTAACACTGTCAAGACCATCAACCCTGGACACCTCAGGCCAATCTCTGTCACAGCCACACAGGCAGTAACAGGCAGAAGAAAACATGACCCTTTGGAGTGTCCTTCCACATAACCTTTGTTAACAAGACTTCATAATACTTCCGTGAAGGCTAACATCTATTTCTTGTCCAGCACGGTGACTGTAGACAGATCAGTTTGAGGTTCCATCTTACAGTTTATTAAAAAAAAAAAAACACCAACTTTGTTTTATCTGCATTTAAAACTTCAGCTGACAGTTACTTTTCTTTCTTTGTCTCCTCGGCTCCTGTCCACTGCCCATATCGCCTCCCTCTTGCTCTGTTCATTAATCTCTCCATTTATCTCTCCTTTCATTCCTGTCTCTCTCCTTCCTGTTCCTCCCGATCGCATTCTGCCCCTTCATCTCTTTTACTTACAATCATTTACTTGATATCCTCCCCTCTTCGATGCTAACTCTCTCTGTCCACATTATCCATCTCTTCTTCCCAATCTCTTGGAGGAAGAGAGGAATGATCTGAGACTGTAGTCAGGTGATCTGGTGTGGTTTGAGTTTCACAGCCTTGTAGTCCTAGCTGCCCACACACACACACACACACTTACTCACTCACCCACCCACACACACATGCCGCAGCTGTAGTGATTCTGGCTGGATGACAGAGCGTGGCATGGGATATCCTTCGTGGTTCTCAACAACCACATGTTCTGGAAAAAAGCATTTTGAGGAAGCAGTTTAGTCTATTTTTTTACCACAAACCACTAGTCCCACATCCATTTTTCCGTCATGCACACACACAATTAAATGGTAGAGCTCTTCCATCATTTTTCCATCATATCCAAAACTCAATCAATCAAAATTATTTTATAAAGCCCTTTTTGCAACAGCGGTTTTCACAAAGTGCTTTTACAGACACCCAGCATAAAACCCCAAAGACCAAGCAACAATAGTTAATGGAGAGGGGCTAGGAAAGAAATTGTGAAGAAACCCAGAGAGGAACCAGATTCTGAGGGGTGGCCAGTTCACTTTAGGCAGGACTGGGACAGTCAGGTAGGGTGTGGACTGGGACATGACTGGGTCAGTCAGGTGGGGACAGCACTGGGACAGCATTGGGACAGTCAGGTGGAGTTTGGATTAGGACAGGACTGGGTCAGTCAGGTGGGGTTTGGACTTGGACAGGACTGGAACAGTCAGGTGGAGTTTGGACTCGGACAGGACTGGGTCAGTCAGGTGGGGACAGCACTGGGACAGCATTGGGACAGCACTGGGACAGTCAGGTGGAGTTTGGATTAGGACAGGACTGGGACAGTCAGGTGGAGTTTGGATTGGGACAGGACTGGAACAGTCAGGTGGAGTTTGGACTGGGACATGACTCGGTCAGTCAGGTGGGGACAGCACTGGGACAGCATCGGGACAGCCCTGGGACAGTCAGGTGGAGTTTGGATTAGGACAGGACTGGGACATTCAGGTGGGGTTTGGACTTGGACAGGACTGGAACAGTCAGGTGGAGTTTGGACTGGGACAGGACTGGGTCAGTCAGGTGGGGACAGCACTGGGACAGCATTGGGACAGGACTGGAACAGTCAGGTGGATTTGGATTAGGACAGGACTGGGTCAGTCAGGTGGGGTGTGGACTTGGACAGGACTGGAACAGTCAGGTGGAGTTTGGACGGGGACAGGACTGGGTCAGTCAGGTGGGGTGTGGACTGGTACAGGACTGGGTCAGTCAGGTGGGGTGTGGACTTGGACAGGACTGGAACAGTCAGGTGGAGTTTGGACGGGGACAGAACTGGGTCAGTCAGGTGAGGTGTGGACTGGGACAGGACTGGGACAGGACTGGGACAGGCCTGGTACAGGACTGGGACAGTCAGGTGAAGTTTGGACTTGGACAGGACTTGGTCAGTCAGGTGGGGTGTGGACGGGGACAGTCAGGTGGGGTGTGGACTGGGACAGTCAGGTGGGGTGTGGACGGGGACAGTCAGGTGGGGTGCGGACGGAGACAGTCAGGTGGGGTGTGGATGGGGACAGTCAGGTGGGGTGTGGACTGGGACAGGACTGGGACAGTCAGGTGGGGTGTGGACTGGGACAGTCAGGTGGGTGTGGACTGAGACAGTCAGGTGGGGTGTGGACTGGGACAGGACTGGGACAGTCAGTTGGGGTGTGGACTGGGACAGGACTGGGACAGTCAGGTGGGGTGTGGACTGGGACAGTCAGGTGGGTGTGGACTGAGACAGTCAGGTGGGGTGTGGACTGGGACAGGACTGGGACAGTCAGGTGGGGTGTGGACTGGGACAGGACTGGGACAGTCAGGTGGGGTGTGGACTGGGACAGTCAGGTGGGACAGGACTGGGACAGTCAGGTGGGGTGTGGACTGGGACAGTCAGGTGGGTGTGGACTGAGACAGTCAGGTGGGGTGTGGACGGGGACAGGACTGGGACCTGGGTCAGGGACAGCTGCAAGTAATTTGGGCCAAGTAGATCTGAGGCGTGATCCAAGTGCTCATGACCTCCTAAGGTCAAACAGGACACCAGGAACGTTAGATAGATTATACCCAGAACTCAGACACCCCTGGGCCAGACAACACTTAATCATAGACCCTACTGAGGAGATGAGTCTTCAGTAGACACTTAAAGGTGGAGATTGAGTCTGTCTCTCACATGGATTGGCAGATGATTCCACTAATAGTGGAGCTCTACGGAAGTAAGCCCCACCCCCAGCGGTTTTAGAAATTCTAGGTACAATAAGAAGGCCTGCATCTTGTGATCTTAAATTACTTTTATGGCTGGACCAAATCAGAGAGGTAAGTAGGAGCAAGTCCATTTAGCGCTTTGTAGGTTAACAATAAGACTTTAAAAGCAGCCCTAGCCTTAAAAGGTAGAAAGAGGCCAGTACTGGAGTAATGTGATCAAATTTTTTCATTCTAGTAGCTGTGTTCAGCACTAATTGAAGCTTATTTATTGTCTTATCAGGGTAACAGGAGAGAGGAGCATTGCAATAATATAATCTTGAAGTAGCAAAAGCATGGATTAGCATTCTGCATAATTTTTTGATAAAAAGTCACTGATTATTGAAATGTTCCCGAAGAGTGGAAAAAGCTGCTGTTTAAATATATTTTATATGTTCATCAAAAGAGAGATCAGGGTCAAGGGTAATGCCAAGATTTCTCACGGTTATATTGGGATGTAACCGTGCAGCCGTCCAGATGTGCTGAGAGATAAGACAATAGATTGTTGTTTCTTCTGTCCTAAAAAGAGTTTAGGAGCAGAACATTTTCTGTCATCCATTTTCTTATATGTAATAAACTTCCTGGGGTAGGTCATTTTAGGGCTTCTCCATGTTTGGTAATGTACATCTATGTGTCGTCTGCATGCCAGTGAAAGTTGACATTGTGATTCCGGATGACATCATCAAGAGGCTCATCTCCCCCCTCCTCTCCCCTCTTCCCCCATGCCCCCCCTCTTCTCCTCTCCTCCGTGAATCCTCCCCATCTCTCTGTCCAGTCATGCAGTGATGTTCTCTAACACTGCGCAATTCCTCCCTTTTTCCACCCCTTCAGATCAAAAACCAGTAACTCCTCACCAGAACCCATCCCCCATCCCATGCTACAGCCCCTCCCTTTGTCCCCTCACCTCTGCCTCCACCCTCCCCCATCCTCCCCCATACACACACCATCCCCATTAGGCACGGCCCCTCCTGCTTCTCCACCTATCTCCCTCCCGCTCTCAGTTATCTCCTCCCTAACCCTCGGGCTATGACCAGTCTCTCTATACAACACAGTGCAGTCTGTATAATACATTATTAATCCACCTGCAGTACACACACACACACACACGCCCACACACAGACACAAACACACACACACAGACACACACAGACACACACACACAAAGACACACACAGACACAAAGACACACACACAGACATACATAAACACACACACACAGACACACAGACACACACAGACACACACATGCACACACAGACACAAAGACACACACAGACATACACACACACACATACACCCAAACATACACACACATACACACACACAGACACAACACAGAGACACACACAGAGACAGCACACAGACACAGAGAGTCACACACACACACTTACACACACACACACACACACACACAATTACCAACACACACATGCACAAACCACGAGTCAGCACCATATCACAATAAAAGAAAGATGAATGGAAACACACACACACACACACAGACACAAACCCACTCACGCACAGCACCCCCCCATAGGTGTGTGCAGTCAGGACATAATCCATGTGATCCACTTAGCTATGCAGCAAGGAGCCCGGGGCCGTTGACTGAGCACCCTGTGGCTGCCACACACACACACACACACACACACACACCCTGTGTTACACACCTCTCTGGGGTTCTGCCCTGTGTGTGCGTGGTGTTATTGAATAACCGATGAGGACCCTGCCGGGAACGATACATTAAGAACCAAAACCCCACATCAACGGTTTATCCCCAACCAACTGAGCAGGTTGGCCTTCAGTAGGCTGTGTGTCTTTATGTGTCTTTGTGTGTCACATTCAGTAGGCTGTGTGTCTTTATGTGTCTTTGTGTGTCACATTCAGTAGGCTGCGTGTGTCTGTGTCACATTCAGTAGGCTGTGTGTCTTTATGTGTCACATTCAGTAGGCTGCGTGTGTCTGTGTCACATTCAGTAGGCTGTGTGTCTTTGTGTGTCACATTCAGTAGGCTGCGTGTGTCTGTGTCACATTCAGTAGGCTGTGTGTTTGTGTCACATTCAGTAGGCTGTGTGTGTCTGTGTCACATTCAGTAGGCTCCGTGTGTCTGTGTCACATTCAGTAGGCTATGTGTTTGTGTCACATTCAGTAGGCTGTGTGTTTCTGTGTCACATTCAGTAGGCTGTGTGTTTCTGTGTCACATGCAGTAGGCTGTGTGTGTCTGTGTCACATTCAGTAGGCTGCGTGTGTCTGTGTCACATTCAGTAGGCTGTGTGTCTTTATGTGTCTTTGTGTGTCACATTCAGTAGGCTGCTTGTGTCTGTGTCACATTCAGTAGGCTGTGTGTCTTTATGTGTCTTTGTGTGTCACATTCAGTAGGCTGTGTGTGTCTGTGTCACATTCAGTAGGCTGTGTGTGTTTGTGTCACATTCAGTAGGCTGTGTGTTTGCATCACATTCAGTAGGCTGTGTGTGTCTGTGTCACATTCAGTAGGCTGTGTGTCTTTATGTGTCTTTGTGTGTCACATTCAGTAGGCTGCATGTGTCTGTGTCACATTTAGTGGGCTGCGTGTGTCTGTGTCACATTCAGTAGTTTGTGTGTGTCTGTTTCACATTCAGTAGTTTGTGTGTGTTTGTGTCACATTCAGTAGGCTGTGTGTGTGTCACATTCAATCAGCACAATGATCAGGAACATTAAATGTCCCACTTTGTCTGCACAAGTTGGTGTATTAATAAAAACTGGTTATTTTATATCTATGATCACTATTTTTTTTGTATATTCTACAGACTCAAAACATTTATTTAAATAATTTACTTTCAATTACTGTCTGTTTCTGGTTTTTTACTGTCTGTTTCTGGTTTTTGGGAATGATAGTTCCCCAAGTCACTTCAAACACTTCAAAGAAAATGCTAATAATCAATCACATCACTTCCTGGAAGATAATGTCCACTAGCGTTTTTTTTGGACACTCTAGAGGGCGGAAGGTCCATGCTTAACCAGGAAGTGACAATTTATTTTATTTTATTATTATGCATTAATTAACTTTTTGTTGGTTTGATGTTTAAAAAAAAGTAATGCATAAACATCAGCTGCTTGTTTACTGTTCTACAAAACAAAAACCAACAGCAGGTCACCCTTTTTGAATACCATCTGTGTACTATCAGACATTCCGACAGAAAAAAAATTGTCCCAAAATAAATGCGATTCTCGTTACCAACCTGCGAGTCCTCAGGAGATGACCTCAAACTATGTCGGAAAAAAGAACGATAAAAATCTGCCACTGTAAACTGAGACGCCAATTTGCATAAAATGATTTAACGGAAGTTGAACTCTAACATTGTTTACCTGGGCAGAGGGTTTTAATTTCATTGGTCACACATTTCCTCTCCGTTGAATAGCTAGTCCCCAATGGCACCCGGTTCCCTCTGAAGAGTACTTGTTGTGACCTGAGCCCATAGGCGAGCCCACCAGGCCCTGGGCACTCTTTAGGGGGTGGGGTGTCATTAGGAACGCGCAAAAGGTTTGTTTACATACACAACAGCGTTCGCATTCGCCGTAGCGTTGCAGAGTTAAATCTATTCATGCTGAATGGCTACACCACTAATCCCTCGTGTCGTGATTGGTCACGGAGAGGTCTCGGAAAGGATTTTGATTGGACACGGGGGTTAGAATGTCTGCCCCCAGGAAGACAGAGAGGAGGAGGGAGGGATTGGGGTGGGCAGGGGTGGAGGGTGGAAAGTTGGGGTGGTGTATGTGTCGGGGGAGTAAAGAGGGAACGAGAGGGAGAAACAACCAGCCAGTGACTTAGGAGTCGAGATTAAACCGTAGACACAGAGACAAATGCAGCCAGACACACGCACTTAAGAGCAATGGCCAGCCGATTGACAGATTGCATCGCCACGGTGATCTAATGTTCCCAGTTTCACCCCTCCTCCCCCTGTCCTCCCCCTCATCAGTCCTCCCCCTCCTCCTCTGAGAGCGATAGAGCACTCCCTTAAAAATAAATCTGTTAAATCACAAAGCTTCTGGAATCTAGTCCAGCCTGTTGTCCTATAAATCACCACAGACATTCCCATCCCTCTCTCTCTCTCCGTCCTCACCCAGCCCTCCCTCCCTCCTTCCTCACCCAACCCTCTCTCTCTCTCTCTTACCTTCCTCACCCATCTCTCTCTCTCTCTCTGTCCCTCTGTCCCTCTGTCCATTCCTTCCCTCTGTCGACCTCACTCACAATGTGCCTAACCATCCTTCTGTGTCTCTCCCATCTTCCTCCCAGAATCTCCTCCCTCCCCTTTTCTCCCACTCCATCTCTATTGCTCTCTTCTACCCATCACTCTGCTCTTCTCCTGCTGACTTACTACATTTTACATTTACATACTACTTATCCTATTTGGTTTTTTTGGTTCTTTCCTTCACTCCCTCGTTTTACCTAGCGACAGTCTCCTTCCCTCACCTTCCATCCTCGTTGTCTCCCCCCCCCCCATGTTTTCTTAGTTCCTCCCAGCCTCTTCTTCCTCTCCACCTCATCCTTCTCTCCTGACACAAACACAACTCTAGGTGATGGATGTAAACATTCCTCCATTTCTGTTTTCCCCCTGAAGACTTCCCGCTCTCTCACGTTCTCTCTCTCTTCCTCTCTTTTTCTCTTCCTCTCTTCTCTCAATCTCCATTTTCTCTTGCTTCTATTTCACTCTCATCGCTCACCTATTTCTTAATCTTCTATCGCTAGCTTGCTCTACCAAACTCACACAGGCACAATGAGAAGACACGCACACACACGCACACACGCACACACATACACACCGGAATATGTGAACACAGCAGGGGGAGAGAGAGAGATGGCCTGATATGACATCAGTGTGTAAAGTAGATAAATGTTACCTTGACTGAAACACCTTCTGTTATTTCTCGATGTGTCTCCAGGTGACTCCTGAACCAGTGCTCCTACTGTGCGAGACCTTTGTTTGTGAAAGTCTGCACAGCATTTCCACGCGAAACTTTAATAAAGTCACTTATAACATGAAGAAGTGCCTTGTGAGAGGGTGCGCCGTTTGGGAGGCAGCCATTGTGTTTCCTGACATGAAATATTCCATCTGTCTAACTGTCATCTGAAACCCTCTCTGCTGGGGTGATATTCCTGCGTGGCTTTTCATGGCAATAACGCTTGATACAAATTTAATTGGATCGCTATTCGGCATTCTATTCCAGATTCAATCAATTAGAATTAGAAATGACTGAGGTTGGCACGACGACCCATTGTGATGTCACCAATTAGGACCAGACAAATTGTGGGCCCATTGTGATGTAATCGATAAGAATAGAAACGAACGACTTCTCCTGTTGTGATCTCATTAATCAGAATCATGGGTTTAACTTTAAACGACCCACGGATGACATGAGTCAATTCAATTCCAAAACTAGGACATTTATCTAGTGTGACATTTTCTGTACACTGAGGGCACACACACACACACACACACACACACACACACACACGCACGTGGAGGAGATCAATAGATTTGTCAGGTGTGTTATCAAGCTTGCCACCATAGCACAGCAACATAGACTCAGTCAATTATGGAAACACACAGAATCTAGCGTCCTGATCACAAAGACATAATGACCACCCATCACAAACACCCACGCCTCTTTCCCTTTGTCCAATTATAATTTGCAAATCGCATAGTCCCTATCAAGGACCAGACAAAAACCTTGTGGGGACCATTTTATTCAGGGTTTAATATTAGCGCGCCCACATCCAGTCTCCACACGAACACAAAGATGTGGATCAAACACACACACACAGACTTACACGCACACACACACTCACAACCAATTAGGCACCTCATTGATTTTCTACTTCCCCTGACAAGTGACAATTTGTAGACAATCTATGAGAGTCGTCATCAGTGGGAATAAGTGCTGTGAACGGCATTACAGTTCCACCAGAAGATATCAGCGCATCCTCATTCCACCACGATGTCACGCGTACGAACACGGGAAAAAAATCAAGATCTACACTTTGGAAACACATTCATAATACAAATATATTTTTAGTCCATATAAAGCCCGAGAACACTCTTAAAGAAGGCTGCCCCGGCAGATCCAGATTGCAAGCGTCGGAAAACCGGGACTAAGGAATGCCCTGTAAAGAATCCGCTGGCGAAACAGCGGCATTAACCGACGTGGCTTGCCGACGGAGCCTGTGAGTCACGCCGGGATGTGAACAATACGAGAGTGGTCCCATCGAGGGTCAGGCGATTGGCTCGGGTCCGGTTCACCAGGAAACAAACACGCCAGATGGATTTCAGCTACCATGTCTGGGCCTGCCCCACCGTTCAGACGTAACCGGTCCAAACCCTCTCGTTCAGACGGAACCGGTCCAAACCTTCTCGTTCAGACAGAACCGGTCCAAACCCTCTCGTTCAGAAGGAACCGGTCCAAACCTTCTCATTCAGACAGAACCGGTCCAAACCCTCTCGTTCAGAAGGAACCGGTCCAAACCCTCTCGTTCAGACAGAACCGGTCCAAACCCTCTCGTTCAGAAGGAACCGGTCCAAACCCTCTCGTTCAGAAGGAACCGGTCCAAACCCTCTCGTTCAGAAGGAACCGGTCCAAACCCTCTTGTTCAGAAGGAACCGGTCCAAACCCTCTCGTTCAGAAGGAACCGGTCCACTCCATAGGAAGAGACTCTGGAACGCCTGGCAGTCATTCTAATCCCATGTTGGCACATATTTTATGGTGTTTGTGAAGGAAACCTGCTGACCTGCCAGCCAAACACATGTCCTGTTTGTACACTGTGCTGAGTCTCGCACTGAAATGTCTGTGGCTGGACACATCACTGAGTCTCGTACAGTAATGTCTGAGCTTGGACACAGCGCTGAGTCCCATACTGTAATGTATGTGTCTGGACACAGCGCTGAGTCCCATACTGTAATGTATGTGTCTGGACACAGCGCTGAGTATCGTACTGAAATGTCTGTGCTTGGACACAGCGCTGAGTCCCATACTGTAATGTATGTGTCTGGACACAGCGCTGAGTATCGTACTGAAATGTCTGTGCTTGGACACAGTGCTGAGTCCCATACTGTAATGTATGTGTCTGGACACAGCGCTGAGTATCGTACTGAAATGTCTGTGCTTGGACACAGTGCTGAGTCCCATACTGTAATGTCTGTGCTTGGACACAGTGCTGAGTCTTGTACTGTAAAGTCTGTGGACACACAGCGCTGAGTCTCATACTGTAATATCTGTGCTTGGACACACAATGCTTCCAGATGCTTCTAACCTTGATACAGCCTGAAGAGCCCACATGGTATATCAGAGAGTCTCTAAATCCCCATTGAGGTTCAGGTAAGGTCTGTGAACCCCTGGTCCCCCTGTTCCACCCACACCTCCAGCCCCTAACCAGCCCCCCCTTACAGTGTTAAAATACTAGAAGAACCATACAGTAAATCATTACGTCTATCCCTAAGAAGGATCCGGACACAGTCTGTGGACCTGTTCCCCCTAGTTCTGAAACCCCTCTGCCCAAACCTTAAGAATAAAGGACTGAGTTGATCATATCAAGGCCTTAAGTGGCCAGAAACGGTGGTTACCCGTGCTATATTGAACATATACCACACCCCCTCATGCCTTACTGCTTATATATCATACTCCATGATAGAATAGGATGCTGCTTTATAGAAGGGAATCCTGTATGACATTGAATAATAAAATACCATATATAAAATACCAATAGAGTAGAATAGTGTCTGCTATAGTGTTCTGGAGGACTGTATGTTGTAATAAACCTTAATATTGAATGATAAAAGACAACAGAATGTGTTTGTAATGCTAATTCAATAATAGATTAGAACAGAATAAAATACAAATGATATGCTAGAATACTTTGTTTGGACAGTGGTGTGTATCGTTCCTATTGTCTATACTATGTGTGTACCAATGAAGTGTGCACTATTTATGGTGAGTATACTGTGCATTCTTACTACTCAAGTGTGTGTTTTGTCCTGTATATCTGGGACACTTTCTGTTTCTCCAAACCCCTGACACAAGTGGAGCATGCTGTATACAGAAGTAGACAAAACCACTTCCACACACCCACACACACACACACACACACACACACTACCACACACACACACACACACACACGCGTTTCTGGGACGCGGTGTGCCCCAGTGGAGTTTCGGACACTGCAGTAGTATCCTCCTCCCTCCCTCCCTCCCTCCCTCCCTGCCTCCCTACGTCCGTCCCACCTTACAGTACACACCCCCCCTCCACCCGTAACGCTTCCTCTCCGCATCCTGTTGCCCTAGGAGGTTAGAAGGTGACAGATGCATTGGTACCCGTCTCGCCCCTCCCCCTTCCTCCATCTGTCCGACATCCCGCCTCTCCCTCCCCCCCTCCCTCACCCTCCAGACTCCCCCGGTCCCTCGCGGGGTGAGGAGGTAACAGATGTGCAGGTGTCTCCTCATAGATATTTGATGTCGCTCTGCATCGTCAGCGAGACAGGTTTGGGTTCAAGGGAGGACAGACACTCACTGTCACACACACACACCCACAAACACACATGCACACACAAACAAACTCTCTCTCTCACACACACACACACACACACACATCATTAAACACGCATCGGCCACGTTTACAGTAGGATAAAGTTCAGCACACACACTCGTCATGGTAGAGCACAGAGGCGTGCACAGCGTGTGGACTGCATATCTGGGTCAGTGCATTTACTGCACGTTCCCAGGGTCTGTCATTCACTTCTTTAGAAAGGAGAGACGGGGGAAATACGGTTAAGAGGGAGAGGAGAAGGGGGGAGGACAGGGAGGGGGAGAGGGAGGGGGAGAGGGGAAGGGAGGAGGACAGGGAGGGGGAGAGGGAGGGGGAGAGGGGAAGGGAGGAGGACGGGGAGGGGGAGAGGGGAAGGGAGGAGGACAGGGAGGGGGAGAGGGAGGGGGAGAGGGGAAGGGAGGAGGACAGGGAGGGGGAGAGGGGAAGGAAGGAGGACAGGGAGGGGGAGAGGGGAAGGGAGGAGGACAGGGAGGGGGAGAGGGAGGGGGAGAGGGGAAGGGAGGGGGAGAGGGAAAGGGGGAGGACAGGGAGGGGGAGAGGGAGGGGGAGAGGGGAAGGGGGGAGAGGGGAAGGGAGGAGGACAGGGAGGGGGAGAGGGGAAGGGAGGAGGACAGGGAGGAGGACAGGGAGGGGGAGAGGGGAAGGGGGGAGGACAGGGAGGGGGAGAGGGGAAGGGAGGAAAGAGAGGCAGATGAAGAGATGGGAAGTGGAGGGAAGGAAGAGGCGGAAATAGAAGCGGGAAAGTTAAAGAGGGAGAAATAGAAGCAGGGAGAGGCGGAGAAGGAGAAATAGAAGCAGGGAGAGGTGGAGAAGGAGAAATAGAAGCAGGGAGAGGTGCAGAAGGAGAAATAGAAGCAGGGAGAGGCGGAGAAGGGGAAATAGAAGCAGGGAGAGGCGGAGAAGGAGAAATAGAAGCAGGGAGAGGCGGATAAGGAGAAATAGAAGCAGGGAGAGGTGGAGAAGGAGAAATAGAAGCAGGGAGAGCAGGAGAGGGAGTAAGAGAAGCAGGAAGAGGAGGAGAGGGAGAAAGGATTAAAGAGTGAGATAAATAATGAGGACATGTTGAAAGGAAGCCAAAACATGGAGTAAGAGAGTTGGAAAGAGAACAAAGCAGAGAGGAGGGATAGAGAGATTAATAACTTGTCACACATTGCCCAGTGTTCCTTCCACTCCTCCCTCCACTCACCCCCTCCCACTCCCTTTACCCTTACCCACCCTCCCATCCTTTCTCCTTCCTCTCCTTCATCCCTGTCTCTCCTTCCTTTTCTCCATTCCCTAGGAAGATAGGGAATGATGTCTTCTCTTCGCCACTTCACATTAAAGGAGAGCAGACATTGCTAGTCAAACCACGATCACCCCAAGGGGAAGATTGTTCAGGCCTCAGAAGAACTCATCCAAGCCCTTTAAAATGATAAGGATAAAGTCTCAATCTGGCCACAGTATAATATACTATTTATAGTGTAAACAATGGTTCTTTCCTGGTCAGCACAATGCGTGGAGACCATTACACAAAGAAATACAAGCAAGTGTTTCTCACCATCAACTGGATTTTTACCAACTCTAACATCAGGCTTACTGCCATGGTAAAGACATGAATAATGACTGACCGACCATGTTAAAGACCTGATTAATGACTGACCCACCATGTTAAAGACCTGATTAATGACTGAACCACCATGTTAAAGACCTGATTAATGACTGACCCACCATGTTAAAGACCTGATTAATGACTGACCGACCATGTTAAAGACCTGATTAATGACTGACCGACCATGTTAAAGACCTGATTAATGACTGACCCACCATGTTAAAGACCTGATTAATGACTGACCCACCATGTTAAAGACCTGATTAATGACTGACCCACCATGTTAAAGACCTGATTAATGACTGACCGACCATGTTAAAGACCTGATTAATGACTGACCGACCATGTTAAAGACCTGATTAATGACTGACCGACCATGTTAAAGACCTGATTAATGACTGACCCACCATGTTAAAGACCTGATTAATGACTGACCCACCATGTTAAAGACCTGATTAATGACTGACCGACCATGTTAAAGACCTGATTAATGACTGACCCACCATGTTAAAGACCTGATTAATGACTGACAGACCATGTTGAAGACCTGATTAATGACTGACCCACCATGTTAAAGACCTGATTAATGACTGACCCACCATGTTAAAGACCTGATTAATGACTGACCCACCATGTTAAAGACCTGATTAATGACTGACAGACCATGTTGAAGACCTGATTAATGACTGACCCACCATGTTAAAGACCTGATTAATGACTGACAGACCATGTTGAAGACCTGATTAATGACTGACCCACCATGTTAAAGACCTGATTAATGACTGACCGACCATGTTAAAGACCTGATTAATGACTGACCGACCATGTTAAAGACCTGATTAATGACTGACAGACCATGTTGAAGACCTGATTAATGACTGACCCACCATGTTAAAGACCTGATTAATGACTGACCGACCATGTTAAAGACCTGATTAATGACTGACCCACCATGTTAAAGACCTGATTAATGACTGACCCACCATGTTAAAGACCTGATTAATGACTGACCCACCATGTTAAAGACCTGATTAATGACTGACCGACCATGTTAAAGACCTGATTAATGACTGACCGACCATGTTAAAGACCTGATTAATGACTGACCGACCATGTTAAAGACCTGATTAATGACTGACCCACCATGTTAAAGACCTGATTAATGACTGACCCACCATGTTAAAGACCTGATTAATGACTGACCGACCATGTTAAAGACCTGATTAATGACTGACCCACCATGTTAAAGACCTGATTAATGACTGACAGA
Organism: Esox lucius; assembly: GCF_011004845.1. NCBI lineage: Eukaryota > Metazoa > Chordata > Actinopteri > Esociformes > Esocidae > Esox > Esox lucius. Next base: position 18,956,008 of record NC_047593.1, read on the forward strand.
CCATGTTGAAGACCTGATTAATGACTGACCCACCATGTTAAAGACCTGATTAATGACTGACCCACCATGTTAAAGACCTGATTAATGACTGACCCACCATGTTAAAGACCTGATTAATGACTGACAGACCATGTTGAAGACCTGATTAATGACTGACCCACCATGTTAAAGACCTGATTAATGACTGACCGACCATGTTAAAGACCTGATTAATGACTGACCGACCATGTTAAAGACCTGATTAATGACTGACAGACCATGTTGAAGACCTGATTAATGACTGACCCACCATGTTAAAGACCTGATTAATGACTGACCCACCATGTAAAAGACCTGATTAATGACTGACCCACCATGTTAAAGACCTGATTAATGACTGACCGACCATGTTAAAGACCTGATTAATGACTGACCGACCATGTTAAAGACCTGATTAATGACTGACCGACCATGTTAAAGACCTGATTAATGACTGACCCACCATGTTAAAGACCTGATTAATGACTGACCCACCATGTTAAAGACCTGATTAATGACTGACCGACCATGTTAAAGACCTGATTAATGACTGACCCACCATGTTAAAGACCTGATTAATGACTGACAGACCATGTTGAAGACCTGATTAATGACTGACCCACCATGTTAAAGACCTGATTAATGACTGACCCACCATGTTAAAGACCTGATTAATGACTGACCCACCATGTTAAAGACCTGATTAATGACTGACAGACCATGTTGAAGACCTGATTAATGACTGACCCACCATGTTAAAGACCTGATTAATGACTGACCGACCATGTTAAAGACCTGATTAATGACTGACCGACCATGTTAAAGACCTGATTAATGACTGACAGACCATGTTGAAGACCTGATTAATGACTGACCCACCATGTTAAAGACCTGATTAATGACTGACCCACCATGTAAAAGACCTAATAAATTACCTACCCACCATGTTAAAGACCTGATTAATGACTGACCCACCATGTTAAAGACCTGATTAATGACTGACCCACCATGTAAAAGACCTAATAAATTACCTACCCTCCATGTTAAAGACCTGATTAATGACTGACCCACCATGTTAAAGACCTGATTCATGACTGACCCACCATGTTAAAGACCTGATTCATGACTGACCGACCATGTAAAAGACCTAATAAATTACTGACCCACCATGTTAAAGACATGATTAATGACTGACTCAACTGTCCAGACAGTCATGAAAAACAGGTTAAAATCCTGCTGGGTCTACCTTGGAAAGAAACATTATCAGACCAGAAGAAACGCCATCGTCACTAGACCAGAAGAATTGTCATCAGTCCAGAAGAAACGTCATCAGACCAATCATCTTCTTCACATCCTTTATCTGCAGACTCCATACATTCCGGGTTCATTGCTGCTGCCACTGGTTGAGGCAGGAATTACACATTTTGGGAAACAAAACAAAGTGGAGAATGGTTCAAATGACTGCTGAGGAAATCGATGATGCAAAATAATGACAACACAGACATTTCAAAAACCTTTGTAGTTATGGTGGATATGTCAGACAACACTTCCTCAGACAACACTAACTAAAACCGTCTGTGAAAAACTCTAACCCGTTATCCCAAATGCCACCATATCCCCTTTGTAGCCCACTACGTTTTCCCAGGTTCCTTAAGACTCCCGTTGACAGTAGTGTTCCATTTAGGGAATGGGTCGCCATTCTGGACTCACAGAGCCAAAATAAACCATTCTGGAAATAAATCGTGTTACCAACGGCACCCTTGCCGACGACCCAGTGCACCACATTCGACGAGCACACTAAGAGAAAGAGGGCGCCATTCACTATTCAGACCACAGATCCAGGGAGTCACGCATCGTCATGGCGGTTTGGAAGACTTGAGCGACGGATACAATTAATCCCTCAGTAATATAAAACAGGACATGCTGGGGATATAGATAGGACCCGGGACAATGGCGTCGTTCTGGTTGTACAGTGGCCCGGGTGTGGCGGCCACTGAAAAGCCCCATACATAAGTCACGGACACGCAGGGGAAGCACGCACGAACACACGTGCGTACATGCGCAAAAACACACGTGCACAATGAAATTACTTTTACAAAGTTCACACACACTGGCAACATGCGCACTCACGCGCGCGCACACACACACACACACACACCCATAGATGCAGTATTTCATCCATAAAGGCAGGCTCATACATAGACAATAAAGCTACCGTCTCTTTTTCCATACAATGACTAGCTTTCACTGACAGTCAGTCATACACGTGCGCACATGGATCGCCCACACACCCACAAACACGTACAAACGCACACACACAAGCCCACACACTGAACACACACTCTGAACACACACACTGAACACACAGGCGTTTCTTTTATTTCTTATAGCCATGATTTTGACATTTATTAGAGTTTTTTTTCTATATCCTGAAACGCACACAGTCAGAAAAACACTCACACACACAAACACACGCACACACACACACACACACACACACACACACGCACACGGACGCACAGACAACTAGCTGTGGCCAGAATCAGTCACAGAGATATCTGTTCTACTCTCTATTATACTAAATGGCTAACAAGGAAATTGCAGTGAGAACATCTGTCTCTTTCATAGAGTGCAATTGGCCCTACATAGGCAATCAAGATATCCATCTTTTTTTTTATATAAAAAAAATGTCTAACAATAAAAAAATCCTTTACAGGGGCAATGAGGTGCTCTGTCTCTTTCATGTCTGGAGCAGCAGTCAAACGTGGTTCAGAGAGTGAGACCAACATTGTCAGGGAGTGATTCATATAAAAGGCCGTGATGGGGGGGCAAGGTACATGTTCAGGACTAAAAACAATGTTCCCCCTGCAGTCGGCATGCCAACTGAGCACTCCCTCAATTCGGTTTAGAGCAGCTTTTTATTGTCCCCGGAACAAGGTGTAACTGTCTCAGCTTCTTGTAATGCCATACGTGTTGGGTGGGTGGGGAGTTTAATAAAGGGTTGGGTATGTGAGGATTTAAGAAAGGGTTGGGTGGGTGGGGGATTTAGGAAAGGGTTGGGTGGGTGGGGGATTTAAGGAATGGTTGGGTGGGTGGGGGATTTAAGGAATGGTTGGGTGGGTGGGGGATTTAGGAAAGGGTTGGGTGGGTGGGGGATTTAAGAAAGGGTTGGGTGGGTGGGGGATTTAGGAAAGGGTTGGGTGGGTGGGGGATTTAAGGAATGGTTGGGTGGGTGGGGGATTTAAGGAATGGTTGGGTGGGTGGGGGATTTAAGGAATGGTTGGGTGGGTGGGGGATTTAAGGAAAGGGTTGGGTGGGTGGGGGATTTAAGGAATGGTTGGGTGGGTGGGGGATTTAGGAAAGGGTTGGGTGGGGGATTTAGGAAAGGGTTGGGTGGGTGGGGGATTTAGGAAAGGGTTGGGTGGGTGGGGGATTTAAGAAAGGGAAAAATAACTGATATCAAATAACCAAAGGCATACTTCATTCTAAAGAGAATGATACCTGGGCTTGGGAGTTACGATTGTTGTAACAGTTTGTTATTTCTTCGTTCTCTCCCTGGAAAAACGTTGAAGGCCAACATGAGCGGGTTTGCACACACATCAACACACTCATCTACAGGTTATTTTCCTTAACCCCTAACCTTTAAAGATCAGTTTCCATATATCAAGCCATCTGTTTCTCCACTAAAAAGTTGACAGCATTGTTTCAGTTTAAACATTTAATAACTGTTAAACATATGGAATTTTACACACAGTGGGTGTGTTTGTGTGTGTGTGTGTGTGTGTGTGTGTGTGTCTAGACCCTGACGACAGTAACATCCGTCTCTAGCCAGGGATAATGGTGTTGTTGTCACGGCAGCAGAACGGAAGGAATGGAAAACATGCATCACCCCCCTCCCCCACTCACACACACCCCAACACACACACACACACATACACACACACCCCAACACACACATGCACACACACTCCAAGACACACGCATACACACACATCCCAACACACACACACCAGGGATTTACACCATGGATGGAGATGTTGACTCTGGGATTGAATGTCAACGACACCAGAGATATTTTGTTTATGTCCACAAATCTTATTTTCAAAAGGTCCTTGTTTGTAATGACTCTCCAGGGTACAGAAAACCTCTCCCAGACAACACCCCCTTCTGTAGAAGGCACCTCATCTCAATACAACACCTCCCCCAGACAGCACCCCCTTTCTTTAGACAGCACCCTTTCTCAAGACAACACCTCCCCAAGACAACAACCCCTTTCTTTAGACAGCACCCCTTCTGTAGACGGCACCCCTTCTCAAGACAACAACTCCCCCAGACAGCACCACCTTCTGCTGACAGCACCCCCTTCTGTAGACAGCACCTCCTTCACCAAACAGCACCCCCTTCTGCAGACAGCATTTCCTTCTCCAGACAGCCCCGCTTTTTCCAGACAACAACACCTTTTCCAGACAGCACCCCCTTCACCAGACAGCACCTCCTTCTGCCGACAGCTAGGCTGCCCACTACAGTTGACAATCACTTGGACTTTGTCTTTGTCAGAACTGCAATCTGCAGTCCACACACACAAGCGCACGTCCACACACACAAGCGCACGTCCACACATGCCGAAACACCGTGGCGGTTTGGCTGTGATGAATTTTAAAGAACCCACATCGAATGGAGCTGGACACGCCTCATTGGTCAAATGGGCTTCTACAAACTGTGCATGCCAAGGCTGAGACAAACACACACACACACACATTTGTTGTTCTACCCTTGTGGGAACCAGCAAAATCATTCTGCATTCTCTCTGCCCCCTAACCCCAACCTTAAAACAAAACTAAACCGTGTGTACTGTAACCTAATCCTAATGCCAAATTATAAACCTAACCCCTAAAGCCTGAGCCTGATACTAACCCTATCAATTATACGCTCTGGCCCGGACCTAAATCCTGAGCCAAAACGGGGGACCTGCCAAAAACCTTGTGGGGACCGGTCTGTCTCGCTTCACTATCTCCGTGGGGACATACGGTCCCTGCAGGTCCACACACATATGGAACACACACATCTGTGTGACAAAGTACAGCAATCAGAGATGGTTCAGTCAGTCGCTCGCCGCCCACAGGGGAGATGACAGTCATTTACACTCACCTCCTTTCTCTTCTATCGGTGTTTCTCTCCCCCTTTTAGCTCTTTCCTCTCCCTCTCCATTTCTCTCTGTCCTCCCTTTTATCTCTCTCTCCCTCACTTGCTTTCTCCCTGATTGTCCCCTCTTCTCCCTCTAATACTTCACTGTTTCTTTTCATTGATGTATCGCAGCCTCCTCTCATCCTCCGCTCCTCCACTCATTCTTTCCCCACTCCTCTCTCCTCTGCTCCCGTCTCCTCCGCCCCTTTGTTCCTGTCCTCCTCCTGCCCTCCGCTCTCACACCCTCCTTTCCTCTTTCTTCCACTTCCTCCCAATCTTTGTCAATCCCTCCTTCACCTCTACAACCTCTATCTCTCAATGCACCACTAAATTTACATTTAAACACTGCATCCTTGGTCACACACACGCAAACACACACACACACACACACACACTTGCCTCATCCGTTCCAAAAACACTCCTGTCCTCTTGTTCTAGCTTGAGTAGGACAGCAAACACCAATCTAAAAATGAAAGTCAGTCCCACATACACACAAGCACACACAAAACACACTCACACATAAACACACTCACACACAAATACACGGTTTCATTTTCCGGATGATATGTAAACATTTGTCTGACACTGAAAGGAAGCATCAGCAGACAAACGGCAACACACGCACCCGATGGCAGCCACACAAACACGCGCACAAACACGCGCACAAACACGCGCACAAACACGCGCACAAACACGCGCACAAACACGCGCACAAACACGCGCACAAACACGCGCACAAACACGCGCACAAACACGCGCACAAACACGCGAGCACACAGACCGGCTTGGCGTCTCGGGTCTGGGTGGACGTGTAAACGTCGAAGTGAGAGGAGTGTCACTCAAAGCAAACAGCATGGCCCAGTATGAGGTGTGTGTGTGAGGTGTGTGTGTGAGGTGTGTGTGTGTGTGGTGTGTGTGTCTGTGGCACTAAGAGGCGACTCAACATTTGGGCAGAGTGGAAATTAATTATTGATCTCTGATAAGACATGAAGTAATCTTGTTGGTCTCTTAAGACGCCAGAGTCGGTGTGTCTGTTTGTGTCTAAACTTTTGTGTTTGAGAAGAAGACCAGAGATTATAGCACTCTTCAGACAGACAGTCAACACACACACACACACACACACACACAGAGACACTCTTCAGACAATCTAACGCGGACTCACTACGGTCCTAACAGAGGTGAACAGATGATGAAAGTGATTCCTGGGTAGAATCTCAATAGGTTTTGGTCATCTCCTCATCTGCTTTTGAGATGGGAAGCAAAGGGCTCACAGAGCGAATGTGGAAACGAGCAGTTGTGTGAACGGAGAAATAAAAATAGGCTTGCACACCAATTTTTTTTCTGCCCCCACACGCCCACCTCCCATCAGCCCTGCCTCCACACACCCTCCTCCACACACCCGCCTCCGATCAGTCCCCCACCCAACACACCTCCCATCAGCCTCGTCCACCAACACGCCTCCCATGAGCCCGCCCCCACCCACACGCCTCCCCAAAGCCCCGCCCCCACACACACACGTCTCCCATCAGCCCCGCCCCTAAAAACCTGCAGCTATAAAAACAAGGACTGAAGCTCTCATAGGGTCATTATCAGAGCTTGGAAAGGATTGGAAAATGCCTTGGAAATTGCCTGTCTCTGACATGCAAGCATCGTGAGAGCATCTCAACGAGCCAAATGGGGACTCATCACGAGACAGAGAAACCACCTGAGTGCTCATGTTGTTTTGGTTTAGTTCAACCTGTTTTTCCTTGCGTTGTCGGATTAAGAAAACAACATACAACACTATGATCGTTCCCAGTGTTCTGTAAATACAATGCCTAATACTTAATATGAACAAACCTTCATAACAGGGATTTGTGTGAGAAATCCAAGTAAATGTTAAAACGCCAAGACCGTTGCAGTTGTGAATATTAAAACCTGATTCCATTGTAGTTGTACTGATGTCGGGGTCAAAAAGAAGTCAAGGTCAAAAATAAGTCAAGGTCAAAAATAGGTCAAGGTCAATAAGAACTCAAGGTCAAAAATAAGTCAAGGTCAAAGGTTTATGGGGTGAAGCAGGACCAAGAACCAACCCACACACACCTTTGTCTTTCTATCCTGGTGGGGACCCCTAATCCAGATCCAGGAATGTGTACCATACTGTATTCCCTAACCCAAATCTCACCCAAGCTCTAGAGCCTAACACTAAACCCAACTGGTAATGCCTAAACCTGAAATAAACCCCAATTCTAACAAAATGTCCAGTTGTACACTAAACCTGACCCCTAAGCTAGTGAGGACCTACCAAAAATCATGTGGGGACCAATTTTAAAGGTCCCCACATGTACATACAGACGTGGATCTCACACACACTCACACACACTCACACACACTCACACCCACTCACACACATTCCCCCACTGCAGAAACCTTATCTTTCAGTGTGGAATTAAAGTGTAGGATTAAAAATAGTTTTATCAGGACAGACACTGAGCTCCTTTTACTCCAGCCTCCCATCACTCGTAGAGGTTAAATAGTGCGTGAGTGTGTGTGTGAGTGTGTGTGTGTGTGTGCCTACGTGCCCATGTGTGACTGAAGTTTTCTCGCTCCATCTAGTCATCATCACTTTCAGAGGTTGCAAAAGACATAGCATGTGTGTGTGTGTGTGTGTGTGTGTGACTCAGAGTGGCTCTGCTCAGTATTCATCTCTTGCTCTGATCGTGCTTGGAATAAAACTAGCTCCAACCTGCTAGAGAGAAAGAGAGAGAGACAGAGAGAGATTGTGGAGAATTGTGAAAGAGAAGGAGAGGGGGGAGAAAGAGAGAGGAGCAAGGGGAGAGTAGTGACAGAGGAAGGATGAAATGGGATAGTTGGGAGAGAAAATAGATAAGAGATTTGAAGAAAGAGAAGGGAAAGAGAGAAGAGAGAAATGAGGGAGAGAAAGAAGAGAGAGAGAGAAGGGAGGGTGTAAAGGGAGGAGGCAGAAAGCATGACAGAGAAAAGAGAAGGAGAATGGTATGAAGAGGAGGAGAAAATAATGGCAGGAAGAGGAAAAAACTGAGGAATGAAGAGTTGACAGGGAAGCTATGGAGAGAGATGAGGAGGAGACAGGGAAGCTATGGAGAGAGAGGAGGAGGAGACAGGGAAGCTATGGAGAGATATGAGGAGGAGACAGGGAAGCTATGGAGAGAGGGATGAGGAGTAGACAGAAAAATTTGAGATGTGGGATAAAGATGAGGAGAAAAGTAAGAGCAGGAGGAGAGGAGGAGAGGTGGGTTAGAGGAGGAGAGGAGGGTTAGAGGAGTGCAGTACAGGATTGTAAAAGTACTTAACAACCCTCCCATAGGGCCACTGGAGAGACCAGTTAAGATCTACTGAATTAATCGCAGGTGTGTGTATGTGAGACTTGTATGTGTGTATGTGTGTGTGTGTGTATGTGTGCGCGCGTGTGTGTGCACGTGGGTGTCAGTGCGCGTCTGGTTGCGTGCTCCCGTGTGTGTGTGTGTGTGTGTGTGTGTGTGTGCATTTGTGATGATGGCGATGATGTCAAATGAGAAATGCTGAATTAACTTTCCCATAAGCCTCCGTGAGCCCCTTCGATGAGGTCACAGCTGAAAGCAGGAAGTGATAATAGAGGAACAGAAAATACCGCCCACACAGAAACTCTCTTGACACGGCCTTGTCTGATAACACTCTGAGCTGAGCTGAGAGCTGGAAAACGAGTTCCCAAGCAGCACACTGCGCCCTGCCATCCCTAGTGCACTCCTGTACGCCACTTGGGGCGCAGGGATTTAGGGTACATTTGGGACACGATCCCTATTAGAGTCCCGCTCTCGGGTCGGCTACCCACAGTTCCCTGCGGATGACCTGCGGAAAGAAAATCCGCTGACAAGCGGAATGGAGACATTATTTCAACCCCGGGGGTTGGCTTGCGGTTCTGAACAATTACAGTTCTGCTCTGAAACAATTTTGCTAAATCAAGATAATCATATTGTATATATATATATATATATATATATATATATATATTTATATATATATAGACAGTTACATATAGATGTTTATATATATATTTAAAGTTCTGGTTGTGTTCATCATGAAGGAGGAAGATGCATCAGCCATGGGCCTTTAACAGTACCAACCACACAGACAGCTTGGTAGCAGAGAGCTGAACTGTCGGTCATTTGCATGGCGCCCAAACACTCCCTTATCTGTTCACTTGCAGGGCTTAACGTTCCCCCATGCCAACACGTTGCCAAGGAAATGTTTCCCCCGACACCCAGCTCAAATGGGCAAGTAGAAAGGCAAAATGGTGATGAAGTGCTTCGACGGATACCCGGGCCGGGATACACAAGTATTCATGTTCAACTCATTGTTGGTTAATCATTACATTCATTCAGGCTTTTGTTAGTTTCCACCAGAGGTGCTCAATTGGAGACGAAAGGTGTCCTGGCTGAAGTGATCTATGTGTGTGTCTGGAAAAAAAGCCTGTTGCATGCGCAAATCTCCTCCGAAAATGAACAAGCCTTTTGATTGGTTCTTATCTGGCAGCCATTTTCATGTGCAATGCCCCAAGCTTCCTCATCGACTCTCCACACCAGACACTTCAGAAGTCAATGCCACATTTCGGTGGGACGGAGCTTTAGCCAAACACGGATCCTGATTTGTTCGATTTCAAATGACAACCTACAAGCGGCGGGCGGGCGTCGCCCCAGTTATTAACGCCCCTTGACTACAACGACGAAGAAACATTTGCAAAGTCAGGAGGTGTCGGCGTGGTCAGCCAAGCTCGGCCACGGACCACTAAGTGAAGCCAAGAGAACCACTGGGTGCACTGAGATGGCCATGATAAAAAACGATTCCACTTAACTATTTGACTAAATAAATAACCCACATACAGTCCATAGGCACATAAATACACTGGCTTGCAGTACTACTCAAAGTCCTGACCAGCTGCCCCCCAACGACTGATTCACAAATGGCACGCTGAAATTTCATTCTTTTCCCGTCCGAGAATATTTGCTGCGGTTAGCGAGTTTGAATAATTTGTGGGTAGGACTGTGCCAGATTTGCACAGTAGTGGAGGTGTGACCTGGGACACGGGACAGCCCTCCCAACATACAAACCCCAGACTAGACCTCATAACCCCACTGAAAAGGCCACGCTGGAGCAAACGCTCAAAGGTGGAGACGGAGCCTACGCCTCTCATGTGGATCGGCAGAGGATTCCACGAGAACGGAGCTCCGTGGGAGAGAGACCTGCCTCAAGCTCTTTGTTTAGCGATTCTAGGTACAGCGAGGAGGTCAGCGCTCTTGTGACTGTAGAGTAGTAGAAGTTCAAAAAGCCAAATCAATAAAAAAGTGTAAGTTAGCCGAACACTGCTGGCGACAAAAAATTATATTTCAATAAGACAATAAAATAATTAGACTTTGTGTTACTACTAGTGAAACGACAGGGAATATTTCATCTACAGTAGCATGTAAGGAAGTCCTAAAGTCAAGGCCCCCGAGTGGTAAAAGGTTGAGGACCACCATCTGGCTTGGCCATTCATATCAACAACACCTGTGCTGATCAAACCGAACGCCGCGTGTGCAATCTGTAGCCCGTTAGATTCCAGGAGCAGTCTCGGATTTTTATTAACCCAACCCTGTATTTGATTATCTGTAAAATATTTAATGATTAACCACACAGTTTTTTAAAAATGATTTTCTACACAACAGTGTTTTTTGTAAGTCGTCCTGCTTTGCAGCCTGTTGTCTGTGTGCTGTGATTAAGCCTATCGGCACCTGATTTCTAAAGACCTGCAGTTTCAACACCTGCAGTGCTTCTGCTTAAAGTCCATCCAGTCAGCAGCCAGTATCGGCTGGGGAGATCATGTAACTTCTTTGGGGTCCAGAGGAATCCGATGGCACTACGTTTGTGCGAAGGTTGCTGAATGTGATGGAATGCAGTCTTTGCCCTGCTACACCGCGAGCTATCACCAGGGAGGAGCCTGTTTGCAGTATACTTTCCCCCTCAGATTTCCTAATTAATTCTCCATAATACTGTAGGTTGCATCTTCCTCCCACAGTGCTGAAGACAGTGTGATGTTATGGCTTTCTGTAATAACATGGTCAGTCAAACCAATAGGTGTTTCATAGCCTTTTATTGTCCCGGCAGAGATGCCTCATTGGCTGAATAGGCTAAAATAAATGTACTGTAGGCATACTCAGTCTTTACCAGGATGAACTAACAGTAGCACAGAAAAACCAATCAGAAGGGTTTTCCAGCTTTCCAATTCGCATTTATTAGAAAATAAAAGTTTTCCCACACATCCATTAGGAATTAGGAAGTTATCCAATATTATTTTTTTTGTTAATGCAAATGTTGAATATGTAACTTTTTGTAAATTTATGAAAAGAAAGGGAATATATCCTTATAATCTATGATCCTTGTGTCATAAAAACAATTCAAAAAAAGCATGTCGTTCATGCTGTGGAACGGCTCTCATAACGATTATCCGGAAGCGGTCAAAATGTTGCAGTTCTGCAACGAAACATTGTAAAGTAAACGAACGGCATCGTGAACCCGATCTACGCCTTCTACAGGGACTCACCAGGGCGGATCCAAAGGAATACCCGCTGCTCTGATTGGACCATCTATCAGATGTGTACTTCCTGGGGCCCGATCTCCCATGGCGACTAATCTGTTCATGACCCCACATGGGTCGTCGTATCACCTCCGGTGTGGAGACAAACGCTGTGCAATTACCGTAACTACGCCTGTCATTAACGCCAGCATGACACACTCACGACCTTAAAGGGTGAGATGTAGGGGGAGAAAGGGAGAGAGGGAGAATGAGAGAGGGAGAGAATGACTGGAGGATTCTGGGAGAGGAAGTGAGGTGAGGGAGGAGATAATAATGACTGGGTATTATGATTCTATAATGATTAGGGTGTTCTGCATGGAAAGAGTTAACTAGGGAGAGACAGCAGGGGAGAGAGGGCTGGGGGGAGAGTGCTGGGGGGAGAGAGCTGGGGGGAGAGAGCTGGGGAGAGAGATGGGGAGAGAGAGATGGGGGGAGAGAGGTGGGGAGAGAGAGATGGGGAGAGAGCTGTGGGGAGAGAGCTGGGGGGAGAGAGCAGGGGAGAGAGAGCTGGGGGGAGAGCTGGGGAGAGAGATTTGGGGAGAGAGAGCTGGGGGGAGAGAGATGGGGAGAGAGAGATGGGGAGAGAGCTGTGGGGAGAGAGCTGGGGAGAGAGAGCTTTGGGGAGAGCTGGGGAGAGAGAGCTGGGGAGAGAGATCTGGGGGAGAGCTGGCGAGAGAGAGCTCGGGGGAGAGCTGGGGAGAGAGAGCTGGGGAGAGAGAGCTGGGGAGAGAGAGCTGGGGGGAGAGCTGGGGAGAGAGAGCTGGGGAGAGAGAGATGGGGAGAGAGAGCTGGGAGGAGAGCTGGGGAGAGAGCTGGGGAGAGAGAGCTAGGGGGAGAGCTGGGGAGAGAGAGCTGGGGAGAGAGAGCTGGGGAGAGAGAGCTGGGGGGAGAGCTGGGGAGAGAGAGCTAGGGGGAGAGCTGGGGAGAGAGAGCTGGGGAGAGAGAGATGGGGAGAGAGAGCTAGGGGAGAGAGATGCTTAAAGAACTCAGGCGTAGCTGTGGATTGGTGAGGTGAGTTCATCTGCTCCCCCTGACAGTCAGCTCAGGACACACACACACACACACACACACACACACACACACACACACACACACACACACACACACACACACACACACACACACACACACACACACACACACAGCTTTGCTCCCTAATCACAGTAATGACAGGGTGTTGGAGTGAAACCATACCCCCTTATTAAAATACTCACACATCTGAATGCACACACACACACACACACGTTGACACACACACACTTTGACACACACTAACAGATGTGTGGGTGAGCTACATCACATCCCACAGTCTCATTATCCTCAGTAAATATCATAGAGCATCTAGGTCGCCTCCCAATTGACACCCTGCGGTGGAGTGCCCTGCCTCTAACCAGAGCTCTGTGGGGACTGGTCAGAGGCAGGGCACTGAGAAGGGGATAGGAGGCCATTTGGGATGGACCCCTAATAAGAGAAGTATAGAACACAGGGTGAAAAAGGTTAATCGCCGTTCTTATTATTTTTGCATTATAAACGCGGTAATGAGGACGGCGACAACGTGTTAATTTGATGCTCTTCAGATGAAGTGGTAGTGATCTTCAGTTAGGTGCAGCTGTTTGTGTTTGGGGAGGGACAGAATAGGTGGGGGGGGGGGGGGAGCAGAGAGAGGCAGGAGACAGAGAGAGGCAGGAGACAGAGAGAGGCAGGAGACAGAGAGAGAGGAGACAGAGAGAGGCAGGAGACAGAGAGAGGCAGGAGACAGAGAGAGACAGGAGACAGAGAGAGACAGGAGACAGAGAGAGGCAGGAGACAGAGAGAGGCAGGAGACAGAGAGAGGCAGGAGACAGAGAGAGACAGGAGACAGAGAGAGACAGGAGACAGAGAGAGACAGGAGACAGAATGTTTTTCTATAGTCTGTAGAAAAGATGGATCTGGCTACCAAACAGGAAAGCGTCTGGCCAATGCATGAGAGAGATGCACTTTCTCCTCCAACAGAAACTTTCTTTCCTAAAGAGAACACCCAGGGGGTTATTTGGGTTGAGGGAAACGTTAAATATTGCTATTGGATTTGTTTCTGATTGCCATAGCCTGAGGGTTATCCCAGGCAGTCGAAAAGTTCAGTATTTTCACTGTAAATATTTTATCCCATCATCCATGACGCCTTTTTAGTTTTTTTTTAATGTTGTTTTTCTTATTATTTAATACCATGTATTGACTGGTGGAGATCACACAGCAATAGTGTTGTATACCTAATTATGCATTATTATTATCGATCGATAGATATCGATAGAACAGTTTTTCTTCATTATCTTCATTCATCGTTGCATTACGCCATAACGTTTGAATGGCTACGCTGCCGTACTGCTTTGGCACTCTCCACAAATTATATTTCATGAGTGAGGGAGGGAGGGAGGGAGGGAGAGATGCAGAGGGAGGAAAACAATGTGGCGGGTTAGAAAATACAGATGCAGGAAAGTCTGAGGATTCTCAGGATCTGTCGCCAACTGGCGCACGCCCCCAGTTTAAAGACAAACTGGGAAGAGAATGAGATCTGCTTTGGGAACCTGGCACCCTTTGTCCCGCTGCCGGCTGGCGTCTGAAGGCTGGCGCCCAGTCAGTCCTTGGCCGAGTTCCCCGGCGCAGTGACGTTACCCAGGGTGGGGTCTTCCGTTCGGGACGCTAACACCGGAAAGCCCTGGTGAGGCCCGGTCATCGAAGGAACTTCCAGGAGGAGTGGGGGGCGTTGACCACGGGGGAGTCGCTGGCCCTGACCGTGGCGCTGGCCGACAAAAGCCCGGGGAGCCCCCATGGGAATCGCCTGATGGGGAGGGGTGCAGGGCACTGGCCAGCACGAAGTTTCTGCTCTCATCGTGCTCTCATCGACTCCCTTGGGCAGCCCGGGAAGCTTCAAAGCTAACTGAGGTTGTCAGGTGAGTGTGGATGCCCTCGAACGCGGTGACCCGCGTAACGTCCGGGCTGGAAGATAGTAAGTGCGGGGAGAAAAGTGGAATCATGCTCGGTGCCAGCTGGATGAAGCCTGGCCAACATCTTCAGCTCCTGAAACCTTCGGGATTTGTTGCAATGAGACCATATATATATATATATATATATATATATATATATATATATATATATATATACTGTAAAAGGGAGAAGTGTACAAACCAATATGTTTAATTTGGCCCCTCTTCGTCACTGCCATATGATGATAGAATCTCTTTTGCCGATATGGAATACAGAATATGAATTTATTCAGATGTTCCTGCTCACAGGTTGTGAAGGGATAGATTGTACGACTGCGTTATAAAGAAAATGTATGTGCTTTTAATGACTGAGCCTGTGGTTTGATTCTACGATGAAACAAAGATTCATTATGGAGGCCGGTGAACAACGTGGAACACAGCATAAACGGATCAACTGAAAATCAGATAAAAACTGCAGGCTGTGAAGTGATACTGTTTAGGAGGGAACCGAAGAGAGGAAATAAAGGAGGTCTTTATTGATCCGATATTATTTTAATTTAAAGCAAAGCAGGTATAACAAATGACTCACACAGTTTAACATGCTCACAACAATAGGAACTAGGAGGAGGGAAATCTCCTTAGCAGCCTGCTCTCGCGTCAGTATTCTTTTTAGAATTTTCCTTGTTCAAGAAGTCCACAGTTTATAATTTCCCAACCGAGATCCAAGTGAGCTCAAAACGACACTGTTCAAATGGTCATGAGGTCAGCAAGCCTTCCCCTGTTTGAGAACAAAGGGTACGTTTGACCTGGAGTTACCTTTTACATTCATATCGGAACAACAAAGGAATATTGTCTCTTTAACACTTTTACTTTTCAAGTGACTCCAGGGCTCGTTTCTAAGAATCACTGCAGAGTGGCGCTCAGGAATCTGCCAGGGAATAGGCCATTTCCTTGGGGAATTACTGATGGATCAACCTGCTGTTCGACCAGGTGTCTCTATGGCGCACAATTTAATAAAATGTATCATTCCGGTTCTTTCCTCCCGGCCAAGATCTGTATGCAACAACAAGTTTTGAAAAGTTGCATACTCCCAAGACCCTGATGGAGACTAGATCATGTCCATTATAAAGAAAACAGGCCGTGCACCCCGCCCTTCATTTAGAGCGTATTTTCCTGGTCGAGATTGGCCTGGTCAATGGACGAGATTGGCCCGGTGAACGGACGAGACTGGCCCGGTGAACGGACAAGACTGGCCCGGTGAACGGATGAGATTGGCCCGGTGAACAGACGAGACTGGCCAGGTGAACGGACGAGACTGGCCCGGTGAACGGACTAGACTGGCCCGGTGAACGGACGAGATTGGCCTGGTCAATGGACGAGATTGGCCCGGTGAACGGACGAGACTGGCCCAGTGAACGGACGAGACTGGCCCGGTGAACGGACAAGATTGGCCTGGTCAATGGACGAGATTGGCCTGGTGAACGGACGAGACTGGCCCATTGAACGGACGAGACTGGCCCGGTGAACGGATGAGATTGGACCGGTGAACGGACAAGACTGGCCCAGTAAACAGACGAGACAGGCCCAGTGAACGGACGAGATTGGCCCGATGAACGGACGAGACTGGCCCGGTGAACGGACGAGACTGGCCCGGTAAATGGACGAGAAAAACACCTATATACTGTATGTAAAGGGACGCTGAGAGTGTCTGGTGCTTTTAAAGCTCAAGCTGACCCCACAGCATGTAACCGCAAATGAAGCTAATACGACTCAACCCTTTCAAAGCTACTGCCGCTACGCTCCTCAAGTGGCATGTCAAGTAGCTCATGTTATCCTGGGTTATCATGTCACATCTCAGGAGTCCAGGACGAGTGGGACCACACAGCCTACCCAGCATGCAAAGGGGGTTTTAGGCTTGGATGGGAAGAATGGCAACTCCACAATGCGCTAGATTAGGAGCAGGGCTCATTGCCAACTGGTTTGCTCACCTTTGTTAATTAATAATATTATAAAAATATTCCCCAGGATATATTAAATTTTTGTTGCTTCTTTTCATGTACACACACGGCACAGTCTGTGATATTCTTCATGTTTGCCTGGCCTCAGCATGCTATATTTGGTTCAATCACTCAGATTATGTATTAAAGCATGGTAATGCAGATGATCACACACTTCAGTCACGGAAAAGGTGTGTTAGCACTGTGAGACGGTAATATAACTGAGGCCCTGGGGGTTAAAACTTTACCGAAGCGTTCAAAACACCTTCATGAAACATTAAACATTACTGAAAGTTCAGGTAAGCCTACAGTATTATTCATTATATTGACTTTGATGATTGATGTATGAATTTAACATCAGTGTCTCATGGTAATGTTTTTCCAGTCATTCTCATGTTATAATCTCTCTGTGTGGGTGTGTTCCACATTCATGTGAAAAAGCTAGTTTTTCTTGGACATAGGGATATGTGTTCTTCTCTTCAGCCCCATTGGCCGATAGGAGGTGATCTAATTTAACAAATGACACTGAAATATTATACTTTCCCATCATTTATTCATCAAAAATCATTAGTATTGCAATAAAATAAAATAAGAAAGGTACTCCCCTAGCTCCGATATCTTAGTGGGAACCTAACGACACAAAGAAGCTGCAAAATAGGTCGCCGTAATTCTTATTTGCATTCAGTGTTACATTTTGGGTTTAACTTCACTTCAGGTTAGGGATGAGTTAAGGTTCAAGGCTAGGTCACAGGGAACATGGATGTCTGAGTCCTAGTTAGTTCGAGCTTTGTTTCATTGTTAGCTCGTGACGTTATTTCCAACAGGAAACGTGCGTCTTCTCATAAAGGTAACGTTCCGGTGTGGCAGTCCACGATATTCTCACCTTCAGCAGGTAAAAACCAGGAAGCGCTGAATGGCCTTCGAGCAACCACGCAAAGATATCTTACAAGAGGACAGCAGTTGACCCTTAATGTCCCGAGTCCCAGAAGTTCATTTACAGGCGCTCCACAAACCATCATTAACATGTCAACTGTCTACTAACCTCAACCATTTCCCTGTTCCTAAGCCTGAACTGGTCACCACTATGCTGTTACCGCAATCATTTCTTTGTTAGTTTCATAGTGAATAGGCAAACACACACACACACACATGCACACAAACTCTGTGAAAGTAGTAAAAACTTTATCCCACTAATTAAAACCTTTCTTTGGATGATTAAACAACCTCTATCTACAATACATCTCTATCTTATCTCAATCTCATCTCATCTTCCTCCACTATCGTCAAGGTGATCACTGCCATTGTCTCTGTCGCCAAGGGAACTGATGATGACAACGAGTGGGCAGAAATAGTATCGTTTCCTCAATCAAACTCCTCGTCCAATGTCAATTTGTCCTGGGGTGTGTGTCTAATTGCTGTAACACGGGGACAGTTTCTCTGAATCTTTACTACAGACGATGGCACATGCCTGCGCACGGAGATAGAAATAGAGCAAGAGAGTGATAGAGGAAAACAAAGAGGCATGTTTTTAATCTTCCTGCCATGTCCAGGTTAAATTAATTTGGTTTCAGTTTATTGTCTTTGGATCATGACCCTTGGGTTTGCATTTGGAGCCTATTCTAAAAAGCTGGAACATTAAAAATAGATACACCGATCAGCCATTACAGTATGACCACCTGCCTAATATTGTGTAGGACGCCCTTTTGCTGCCAAATCAGCCCTGACCCGTCGAGGCATGGACTCCACTAGACCTCTGAAGGTGTGCTGTGGTATCTGGTACCAAGACTTTAGCAGCAGTTCCTTTAAGTCCTGTAGGTTGCCAGGTGGGTCTTCCATGGACCATTGCCCTGAAAGGGTGCACATGGTCTGCAACAATGCTCAGGTACTGAAAGTGGTACGTGTCTAAGTAACATCCACATGAATGGCAGGACCCAAGGTTTCCCAGCAGAACATTGCCCAAAGCATCACTCTGCGGTGCACTGTGTGTTCTGACTCCTTTCTATCAGTACCAGCATCACCTTTTTAAGCAGTTTGAGCTACAGTAGCTGGTCTGTTGGATTGGACCTCACGGGCCATCCTTCACCCCCCCCCCCCCCCCTGTGCATCAATGAGTCTTTAGCAGACCTGCTAAACTAACTGTCAGGCCCCCATTTGTCAGGTGATGCCTTTTGGGGACTTCAGGTCCTTAATGTATGGTTGGACTGGAATCTCTCTCTCACACACACACACACACACACATTCCCTTACCCCTGTAACTTCACCTTTTAACTCACCGTGCCCAAACACACTTCACACACACAAACATCCCGCGCACACACAGACACACGCACAGAAGAAAACATGCAGAAACAAATACACACACACAGATAATCAAACACAAGCAGAAAACACACACACACACAGAGGCAAACACACATACACAGAAACAAACACACACACACACACACACACACACAGAAGTAAGCAGAAGTCAACACACAAAAAAGAACACACACACACAGACGCAAATACACACTCACTGAGAAGCAAACACACACACACACAATTCTGACAATGTGTGTGCGTAGCCAACCCACCAAGAGAGGTGTTGGAACATCAGTCTCAGCTGTAGAGAGACAGGTGGAGAAACAAGGCTTGCTCCATCACACACCCATCCTCACCCATCCCCACCCATCCACACCTTTTATTCAGATGGTCACTATTTGCCTAATTCTATTTCTTAATGTGAAACCTCCAGTTAGGGTTAGGCATTAGGGCTAGGCTTAGTTAAGAGATTGCAGGTAAGGCATAAGGACTAGGTTTTGTTTAGCTGTAGGTTGAGGTTTGAACTAAGGTCACGGTCGAGGTAAGGTTCAGGGAACATGGTATTTTTGTTCATCATCCCCACTAGCTAGGTATTACTGGGCTGTGTGTGTGTACAGGTTTTACACTCCTGGTGTGGCCCAAAAATGCCTGCAAGGATAGTAAAATAAGGAAATGTCACCTTGTGGGGACATTAAACCTTTCCACATGAGGAAAAAGGCTATTTTTGGCTTAGGGGTTAGTTTTAAAGTTAAGATCACATTTGGAGTTACTGATTTTAATGTTTCAAGTTAAGAAGGAGGCTCAGAAGGTTAGGTTGTGTGTGTGTGTGTGTACGTGTGTGCAGTCTCTAAAATAGGAAAAATTTGGAAATACGTGTAAGAATTCATAACAATCCAATCAAATCAGATGAACTTTTAAGAATTGAATTTTGAATTGTGACTAAATGACAGTATATACACACACAAACATTCATACAGTAGATTTATAAATATACATGTATTCAATGATTGTTGTACAGTATATATGAAGGGACAGATATTCAATCGACCATGATAACAGTGTTTCCCCACTTTAAAAACAATGATAATTTAACAAACCTTACAACCATGTAACAATTTCCAGGGCACATATTTTACCAAAACACATTTACTTAGAGTGCAAAGGCAAGATATGGTTACAGAATGATGGCGTATAACCAATATGTACAACCAATTTAGCTACCAATTCTGTTACAAAACTTTCATAATCTCATGTTAAAGTTTTTCCCCATTTAAAACCTCACTCCTGTTAGAAATTGGCCATTTCGTATAGTGGTTGTAATAATTAGCATAACCGTTTGTCAAGGGAGAGAGAAATTATATTTTTTATTGCAGCATTAGAAAGTCTTGTTCATGAGGTTACGGACCTGGTCTTCCTTACACAACCTCAATCTCGTCTCACTCAATCTCTTCACACTGTAATGTTGGTTACAAGCTGATATATACATTGAAGCGTGTGTCTACCTTGTAAAGATCAGGTTTCTAAGACAGTAACCCCCATGCCAAATGGTCAATGTAAAACATTCCTGGGGTTAGTAGAGCGCAACCTACAGAGAGATAATCTAAACAGAGAGGTTTCTGTTGTTCTCAATATCTAGGCACATTCACCTACAATGAAACGTACATTCACATTGTAATTGTTAATGCTCAGATTCCACACTCCTAAACCTACTCTTAACACTTACCCTTTAACTCCACAAAAAAAAAAGATCCTAACCTTAACCTTAAATCTAACCCCTAACATTTTGTGACCATTGCAGAGATTCAAACACTATTTATGGAGTTTCCACTCTAGTCTCTCCCAGTTCTTTCCCATTTTATACAGTTGGTCCATTAAACCCAGCAAGCTCAATCAAGCAGAAAGAACACATTTAAAATGATTTCCAATGATATTGAAGCAAGGTAATTGGCATTCAATCTAATGAGTCCATTGTACTTGCTTTCTCACCTCACGTCAGAATTCAACGTTTGTCCATAGGGAATAAAATGTCCATGGCTGAAGTGAAAGCAAATTACTGTAGAAAAAGTGAGAAGATTTGTCCTTTGCAAAGGATGAGAAGGGTTATGTATTATCGTCAGGGGCTATCTTTAGGATTATGTCAGGGCTATATTTAGGGTAACGTATTATCATCAAAGGCTATGTTTAGGGTTATGTACTACCACCAAGGGATCTATTTAGGGCTATATATAGTGTAATATATTATCATCAAGGGCTATGTTTAGGGTTTTGTACTACCATCAAGGGATCTGTTTAGTGTAATGTATTATCATCAAGGGCTATATTTAGGATTATGTATTTCCATCAAGGCTATGTTAAGGGTAGTGTACTATCATCACTGGCTATGGGTTATGTACTACTGTCAGGGCTATGTTTAGGATTATGTATTACCGTCAGGGCTATATTTAGGGTAATATATTATCATCAGGGCTATAGTTAGGGTTATGTATTGCCGTCAGGGCTATGTTTAGGGTAATATATTATCATCAGGGCTATGTTTAGCGTTATGTATATTACCGTCAGGGCTGTGTTTAGGGTAATGTATTACCATCAGGGCTGTGTTTAGGGTAATGTATTACCATCAGGGCTGTGTTTAGGGTAATGTATTACCGCCAGGGCTATGTTTAGGGTAATGTATTACCATCAGGGCTGTGTTTAGGGTAATGTATTACCATCAGGGCTGTGTTTAGGGTAATGTATTACCGTCAGGGCTATGTTTAGGGTAATGTATTACCATCAGGGCTGTGTTTAGGGTAATGTATTACCATCAGGGCTGTGTTTAGGGTAATGTATTACCATCAGGGCTGTGTTTAGAGTGTTCAGTGTAGGGTTACATTTTAAGTTTAGGGGTTATGGGTGCTGTAAGGTAAAAATTAGGGTTAGGTATTAAGGGTTAGGGATAATTTGTTGTTTTATGGCAACATAAATTAATAATAATAATGATAATACCATTAAAACATATATCATTAATAATAATTACAATAATAACGGTACAGGTTAAAATGTGTGTAAAATATGGGAATTTGCAGTAAGTAATATAAAATCCTTGTTTTATCTTACATTATGTTGTAATATAATAGTGCTCACTACTGCCCCGTAGTGGATGATTTTAGAAATTTATAGACGTTTCTGCCAACTCGGATAAAGGTCTAATATACTGTCGATCTGTGGTGAACTCGAACGCATTTCATCTCACAGTACACGGTGTAACAAATTAAAAGTTAATAATATCAGGAGCATTAAACAGGCTTTCTAAGAGTGAATTAGTTCTCTGGTAATTAAGAACCCTGACAAACACACACACACACAGACACAGACACAGCACATTTAAACACACAATTATAGATCTAAAACAGGCAGGCAGTTTTATATATGTGCCTGGTGAAACACACACACACACATATACACGCACACACACACCTCGGGCATGCTTTGGTCTTGTTAGTGGCGGTCACATGAGAATGTACTTAATTAAAATCATAACGAGACACAGACCGACCCATGCACGCATGCACACACACCCACACACACACTCACACACACACGCACACACACATAGACACACACACACACACACACACACTGCCCTGTAACTTAATAAGTCACACTTTTCTGTAAGTGTATATCAGTATGAATGTGTGTGTGTTGTTTAATTGTGAGTGTTGGAGGAGGATGCCTACGCAGTTAACAACTCTATCTGGACAATTAAGGTGCAGCAGGACAGAGAGAGAGTGTGTGTGGTGTGTATATATGTGTTTACGTAAGTGTTTGTGTGTGTGCGTGTGGTATTTCTGTGGGTTTGTGTGTGTGTGTGTGTGTGTGTGTATACAAATAGGAGATAGAAGACAGATGGCACCTACTCATTATAGAGACAGAGATTAACAGATCTAAAAAAACATGTTGTCCTCTGCCTTTCTTTCCTTGTTTCTCCCGGTCTCCTATCCGTAGTTTCTCCATCTTTATCACTCCTTTTGTTTTTCTCACATTCTCTCAGATTCCATCTCTCTGAGACAAACATCAACCAACACCAATCCATCCATTTCACCAGACGTATTGCTAATGTGGCCAGAAGACTTGGTAATGTATTAAGAAGGCTTTATAATGTAATAAAAAGGCTAGGAATTGTAGTTACATGGCTCGGTAACGTAATAATGAGTTGGTAATGTAGTTACATGGTTCGGTAATGTAGCAATGAGTTGGGAATGCAGTTACATGGCTCGGTAATGTAATAAGATGAGTTTGTAATGTAGTTACATGGCTCAGTAATGTAGTAATGAGTTGGTAATGTAGTGGCAGTATAGATAAGACAGTATAATGAGCTTGCCAAATATACAGATGAACGAAGTGGAACAATGTGCCTTGAAAAGTTCATGTGCTATTAGATTTTTCATCCAGCACAACCTGAGGAGGATAGGCCACAGCTCAGAGTCTGGCTCCTCTCTAGGTTTTTTCCTAGGTTGCAAACCTACTAGAGAGTTTTTCTGAAGCCTTTTTGGGGTTTTAGGCCGAATGCCTGTGGAAGCACGACTGATGTCTATGATCAATCAATTACATTTATTTATAAAGCTCTTTTAACCCTGAAACACAAATTAAAATGTTCCATTAACTAATATGTCTTAGTTATTCAACCTCATTTGAACTGTATAGCCTCACAAGGGGGGGCGGGGCACCCTTGAAAGCAGGGGTGGAGCTTAGAAGGACGTATTGGGATTCAGCCTTAAGGTAAGAATATGCCTGGGGCACTTTGAACGCTGCCCTGGTTGTCGGCTGACCATTTTAACGACGGGATGGCCATAAAAAAACATAAAAAAGTTTGAGAGGTGCTAAAAGAGCACTTTAGATGTTACGCGTCCATCAGCCAAAATGTGTCACCGTGGGCATATAAGGAGAAGGAGGGAGAAAGACAGAGAGAGAGAGAGAGACAGGCAGACATGGAGAGAGAGAGAGAGACAGAGAGAGAGAGAGAGAGAGAGACAGGCAGACATGGAGAGAGAGAGAGAGAGAGAGAGAGACAGGCAGACATGGAGAGAGAGAGAGAGAGAGAGAGAGACAGGCAGACATGGAGAGAGAGAGAGAGAGAGAGAGAGACAGGCAGACATGGAGAGAGAGCGTCTTTGCGTGTGTGAGGGAGCTAACATTAGATGACCTTTGCAAACTGTATGGAAGGACTTAAAACATCCATCTTCCTTCTTCCCCTCCATGGTCTCCTCATTTCACTCTCCCTCATCCCTTTCTTTTCTCTTTCGCCTCTCTTTTCTTATTCCTCTTCTTACCAATCTTTTTTGGTGACAATTATCCTCTATTTTCGCAACTTAGCCAAGACTTATAACCATTTCTCTCCCTCTGTCCTTCATTCTGTGGGTTTCCAAACCCCTTGTCTCCATCTCTTTATTCCAAACCGACAAATATTTTTAATTGTTTTTGTTTAAAAAGTTAAAATCCATTTCCTGGACTAGAAAAAAATGCAAAAAGCTGACAAGTTAAGTTCTTAGAGTAATATTATTCGCTCCTTGTCATCGTGGGTAATATAAGTCTGTCACTGTGCTCTCTGCCTTCGTCTCTCTCTCTCTCTCTCTCTCTCTCTCTTTCTGTCTCCTCTTTTGCACTTTCCCTCTCTGCTTCTTTCTTTGTCTCTCCCTCACTCCTCCACACACTTGACAGCGGAATAGTCTGACCTTATACACACATTCTTTAAGAATAGAATGGTGATTCGTGCCAGGCAGAATAGTCTGACTTAAAGGGGTATTTCACCGTAGCACAACGTATTAATGTACCAATTACAAAAGTTTGCAATGTGTGTCATGAAAACATATGATCTCCTCAACACAATCGTGATTGATGAATGTGAATTTGGGTCATTTTCATAACTTACCAACAAACAATAACATCAACAATAGATACCAGTAGAGATGACTGTTTCGATGAATAATTTCCTTTTGTTAAGCTCGTTATATACCGTCACAGTTACTTGCCATTAACTTACGTTTACCAGTAGAAACTGCTAAGAATGAATGTTTTGAATGATGCCACCATGTGTTACAATAACAGGGGGAAAAAAATGTAAAATGAAAACATGAAAACAATGCATTGTGCTGCTTATTGTAAAGTTAGCTAGCTAGCTGTAACTAATCTACCACCAAACCTGGGTTGTGGAGAGGAGGGGGAGGGGCTATGGCAGAGCAGGAAGTAACAGCCGTGGTGGAGTGCAGTCCTTTAGAGAGAGGAAACATCTTGACACCCTGCCAAATATGTACAACAAATCTCACTGCCCTGGAAATTTCTCCGACACGATGCACACCACCTAGTGTCGCCGCAGGGTGAAATGCCCCTTTAATACACAGAAGAATGGTGATTTGTGACAGAAGGAGGAATACCTAAGAAACAGAAGATGATGTGATGTGACCTGTAATGAAATGGCGCCGGTGAGTAGGACATAGAGTAGGATGAAGTATTTTTTCTGTAGATGCGTTTGTGGCTTCACGGTATACGTCCTAACTTTACCGAACTGTTAATGCCACAGCAATACTAATAAAACCGTCATCGACATAGGAGACACATTAAAGACACTGGGAAAGACAATGTAAAAACAGGTGAAAGCATGAAGTGTGTTTGTAGCGTGAGCATCTGCATTCATGTGGCGGGGTTTGGAGGCTTCAGTTCTGCAGCACAGACAGTAACAGTCTGAGCATAAATGAGGAGCTCCGAGGAGTCTGATAGAAGCAGGTGTGAAGCATGCATGCGCCAGGACTGCGTGCGAGCGTGTGTTTATGCGTGTGTATTGCACACATCACGGATGTCAGCATAAACCTGGTTGGAACATAATTTAAAATCTCACGTGACGCATGGTACACGTCGCCGATATATCGGAAAAGTTGTTTTTTTCCCGAATTACTTTGTTAAAGTCTCCCGCGACGGTAAAGACCACATCCGGATTAAAGTTCTCGTGCCGTCCAGTACTCTGTGCACTTTGTCGTGTGCCATCTTGATGTTAGCTTGTGTGTGTGAGTGTGTGAGTGTGAGTGTGAGTGTGAGTGTGAGTGTGAGTGTGAGTGTGTGTGTGTGTGTGTGTGTGTGTGTGTGTGTGTGTGTGGGGTGGGGTGGGGGGGGAGTAAACAGCTGCGATGAAAACACAGCTTAGTTTCCGCAGCAAATCACAAGGTCCGCCAGAATCTTCCGCTCCAGAGGACAGGAATTTGACAAGTTTCCAACTTTAGTGCGCCAGGAGTTGTTCATGAGGATAACTAGTTTCCAAACAGCTGCTCTCTTTGAAAATCAATAACTAGTAACAATATTTTTTAAGATTTTAATGTTTTAATAATATTACTCAAATTTCAGCCACACTCATTTAAACAGCCCTCAAAACATGACTTTTTCTGTCACGTCTGACAGCCTGAATGATTAGCTTCTTATTAGTGTTTTAAGTGTGAATGACAATAAAATATAAAGACCCGTATTTGTTTACCATGCTGTTTGAGCTCCACTGGCTGCCCTTTTCTAATGGTTATGGGCCACAAATAATGCTGCAGGGATTGTATATTGTTTAAGAGATTTGTTTTCAAATTCTTTCTGGGATTGTATGACCTGTGGGAATAATAAGTCTGGATTGTGGTCTTAGCCTGTCTTCTCTGAAGAGCCAGGTCTGCTTATGATGGCCACTCAACAGCAAGGTCACGCTTGCCGAGTCTGTACATAGTCAAGGGTTTTCCTAGTATTGGTTCTGTGAGGCATTCTGCCATTATCCACTTTATTTAGGCCAAGGCCTCTTCATGATTTGTTCATTTTTTTTTTTTTGTTGATTCTTTCCGGCATGTCAAATAGTCCTCTTTTTTCTCATTATCTAGTAACTAAATAACTGTTCGGCTCTCCTGGGGCTCTCTGGGATCTGTCTGTGTGCGTGAATAGAACGCCAAAACCAGCTTCCTTGGGAGACTCTTCAGTAGGTTAATCTATCTGTAGATGAGGGCTTAGTTATGAGAAGTTTGAGAATTGCTTTAATTTAAATGTATTCAACTTCTATAGCACTTTTGATTACAGAATGTTTTTTTTTTTAAATAATACAATCTAAAAGATATGACAGAGAGTAAATCTGGATTCCAATTTTTTATCTAAACATTTTCTGTTGTTAAAGACAGGCAGTAATGACAGCCAGCTCAAAACTCGGAGAACCGCCAGAGCGATTAAATTGGCATTTACATGCAAAACGCAGAAGTCAATGCGATCCCTCTCATTGGACCAGGACACGGTAAAAATGGCTGAAATATGCAAATCAAAATAAACAAGCTAACTATCTGCAAAAAAAAAAAAAGAGCTGATTTCTCGGAACGGAAAACAAAGGGGTGTGATGTGCTTGTCCCACTTTGAGAATCAGCGGTTGGACGTCGTCACGGCAGGCTGTCGGAACTCGGATGAAATTGGATGTTGTTTTGACAGCGTAGACGACCCCTCTGACCTCATCTTCTGGGTCATTCACAGCCTAATTTTAGTTAACCTGCATTTGTTGATGTTAGGGCCAGATCGGGTGTAACACTTTTTTAGTGGCAGGGCAACAACGTCGTGGTAAGACTGATGTTCTACAGCCGGGGCCTTTCATTAGAGGAGCATTATGTTTGTCTTGCCCAGTCCTCCGATGTCTCCTGATTGGTTGACAGAAGCACCAGATCCAAACGCAGACAGGCGTTTCCGGATGGACAAGCCCCCGGGCCCTCGTCCCCTCCCTCGTCCCCCTGCCAGTATGGGGATCCGCTCCCTGCCTCTCAGATAAGCAGCCCCAGTGTCGGGCCATCAGCTCCTTGACAAGCTACAGCCCGGCGCGTCCAGGCTCGACCCGGAGCCGGCCTGGCCGGTCAACCTGTCACCGGGAGACGGGCAGCTCGGGGCCCAGTGCGGCCCGCGGGGGAGCGTGTGAGGTCCGCTTCAGAGCCGAACCCCGGAGCGCGCCTGTCAGAGGGAAGGTGTAGGAGCTCGTTATACGGACACAAGACAGAGCCCAAAAAAACAAAAAACAAAACAAAAACCTGTTTTGCTCGAAGAAGGTGTGTTTGACAAAACACGTTCGCTATACAAATGCGGGTGTGTGTATACACACACACACACACACACGCGCGCTTATATGTAGTAAGCCTAAAATGGCGGAAACATACAGATACACACTCGGATGCTGAGGAAACCGAAGCGGACAGATGCAAACAGGCAGAAGATACACACACAC
The DNA here is from genome assembly GCF_011004845.1 of Esox lucius. Taxonomy (NCBI): domain Eukaryota; kingdom Metazoa; phylum Chordata; class Actinopteri; order Esociformes; family Esocidae; genus Esox; species Esox lucius. The sequence continues at coordinate 18,984,322 of NC_047593.1, forward strand.
ACACACACACACACACTGACAATCGCTTATTAATTCAAGACCCCCCCACACACACACACCCCATACAAACCCATCCGCCAGAACGCTCAGACAGAACATGTAAGTTACTACCATAGAGCCACAGTTACAGTACAACACACACATACACGCGCTACCGCAGGGCCCTTTAGACACACACACACACACGACTGCTGACCCCTGCACACACACATACACCCAAAGGTCCCTGTGGGTTGTGCAGTGAAGCGCTTGTCTTCTTCTGGGGCCTGTGGCTCTTAGCAATTAGTGAAGCAGAAGAGAGAGATTTAAACTGGGCTGACACCATCGTGTTTCTATCGGTCTCTCTCTCACTCCCACACACACACACACACACACACACACACACACACACACACACACACAAGCACGCACACATGGAGGAGACATAAGCCATGATGACACGATAGTGTTCGAGTCCCACAGGCCACTAGAGCCCTAAAGAGGTGAGATCATAACTGATCAAATCACATTACACACACACACACACACACATGCACACGCAAACACACTCTCACACACACACAATAACGGGATCTCACAGTCTCACATCAATATTAAACATTTGTCCGGGGGAGATTTAAAAAAAAAAACATATTTTGGTGGAAGCAAAATCCAACATTTGTGAAGATGTGAATTCAGGCTCATACGACCACCTACAGACACGCCCTTCCAGTTCAAAGTGAGTGAGATGGTTGGTTTCCAGCCAAGCTGTAGCCATGTCATCCTGTCCCACCCACGAGACAAAACAAATTGCCAGCATCAGTTCCTCTAGGTTTAGGGAAAAGTTTAAAAGGTTAAGGTGAGGCAAGGGGAGTCAAAGTCAGCATCTATGTCTACAACGACTTAGAAAACTGCCAGTCTGTTTTCCTCACAGGAACAAAAGCATGACAACACACAAAGAAAACCTACACACACAAAAGCATGCCATACACACACAGTCAAGCATGCACACACATACACACGTACACACACATATAAAAGCAAAGACCCCAGAGCTAACACTAACATGACATATAACAGATTAGTGTGTGTGCTTGTGTGTGTGTGTGTGTGTGTGTGTGTGTGTGTGTGTAGATGGACTTCAACGGTTGTGAGTTTGAACAATTGGATAGACCAATGTTATTTTTATGCTTCCACTTTCATAGATTTAAGTACTTTCTAAACCTTAACCATTCAGTTAATAACCATAACTTCAGTACTTAACCCTAATCTATTTTACTTATTTTTACTTACCAAATATGTTCATCTCCCCTAGAAAAACATTTAATATTAACCTGAGCTTTGAGATCACATTGATGTGTGTGTGTGTGTGTGTGTGTGTGAACCCATTAAGGGTCAAACCACTCTATACTGTAGATTAATAAATAACATTTTGTTGCTTCTTCTGTACCTCTGTTCCTCATGTCTTTCTTGGTTCCATCTCTCCTCTTTCTCTGTGATTCCCTTCATCTATTTTTCATTCTATTTGTACACTGAAACATTTGCTATCTGGAGCCTAAAAAGGTACTTCATAGGTTCCTCCTGAGAACCACGACGGGTTCTCCTCTGGAAACAGCCGAGGGACTCTTTTGGAACAGTGTAGATGTACATCAGCAGAAGGTTGTCTCCTCTCCTGTCATACCTGTAATCTAGTCCTCCCCTGATCTATCCATCATCCATCCCTATATCCAGGGGGATGAGGTGCCGTGGCTGTTAGAGCAACCTACCAGTTACCGAAAGGTTGCCGGATCGAATACTGGATTCATCCCGTCTCCTAACAAGTTAACCCTAAATTCATCCCATTCACTCAGCGTATCAGATCCTCGATCACCTCTCCATTCCGGAGGTTGGATTAAATGCTCAGACAAGCTCTCGGTTGGATAGTGTACAAACGGACACATATCTCCTTTGGACCCAAGCTCTCGTTTGGATAGTGTACAAACGGACACATAACTCCTTTGGACCCAAGCTCTCGTTTGGATAGTGTACAAACGGACACATATCTCCTTTGGACCCAAGCTCTCGTTTGGATAGTGTACAAACGGACACATATCTCCTTTGGACCCAAGCTCTCGGTTGGATAGTGTACAAAAGGACACATATCTCCTTTGGACCCAAGCTCTCACCTCTCTTGACGCCACCACCTTCCCTTACATCTATGAAGAAACCCCACGTCCAGCTGCCCATCACGTGTCCCCCATTTCAAACTCCTCTTTCTTAAAACCCTTCCAGAGTACACAAGATGCAGTCTCCACTCCGCCAATATAGGCCCTTTAAAACGTGTCTAACACCCAGAAGAACACACAGAGGTTAGTCACACACATGCCCTCCAAGGAACAAGAGCCAAAACTCATCCTCTTTCCGTGCCCCAGACTGCACAGTGAAGAAAACAGTGGCCGAATAATTGAATCAAATAGAACACTAACAAAAACTATTTATGTGTGTGTGTGTGTGTGTTTTTAGGGGGGGGGGGGTGTCTTTTTTAGACTGAGGACAGGAAAGTCCCCATTAGTAAAATGTTTTGGATTTAGAAACAGTTTGGGGATATTTCTGTCCACGTCATACAGTTAAGTCAGAAACACTCACACACACACACACACACACAAGCATAGACACAAGTAGAAACAGTAACTATGGTTACTTCCTAAATTCCATATATGGGTCTTAATCTGTCTTCAAAGGCATCTGGTCTGTAGTAGTGTGCTATATAGGGAATAGGGTGTCATCTCTCCATAGGGCTCTGGTTAAAGTAGTGTACTATATAGGGAATAGGGTGTCATCTCTCCATAGGACTCTGGTTAAAGTAGTGCACTATATAGGGAATAGGGTGCCATCTCTCCATAGGGCTCTGGTTAAAGTAGTGTACTATGTAGGGAATAGGGTGTCATCTCTCCATAGGACTCTGGTTAAAGTAGTGTACTATATAGGGAATAGGTGTCATCTCTCCATAGGACTCTGGTTAAAGTAGTGTACTATATAGGGAATAGGGTGTCATCTCTCCATAGGACTCTGGTTAAAGTAGTGTACTATATAGGGAATAGGGTGTCATCTCTCCATAGGACTCTGGTTAAAGTAGTGTACTATATAGGGAATAGGGTGTCATCTCTCCATAGGACTCTGGTTAAAGTAGTGTACTATATAGGGAATAGGGTGTCATCTCTCCATAGGGCTCTGGTTAAAGTAGTGTACTAAGTAGTACACTAGTACAGATAAACTACAGAGTGAACTACAGATGTAGGTTCCTATTCTCTAACACCACGGCAACGGTAACCCGTGGGGACGTACAAACATCCAGCCCCAAATCAGAGCTCCGCCCAGGGGGCCACTAAACTACAGCTGAACCATCCTGATGCTCATATCCTTCAGCTGAAACACATTACAACAATTCATCCTTAACACCACCCACTGGGAGCAGAAGATGGATGGAGCATTGATGACGCTGTGTGAAAATTATAGTTTTTCATTAGGACACATCCAGCATGAAATGTTAGTGGAAAATTAAAACTAATCGGTGCCTATTTAAAACTGACTCCATCATATAACAGACCGAATAACAGTGTATATTATGGACTGCTTAATATATAGACACCCCCTTTTTTATATGTAAAGCTTGTAACCCTTTGACCCCTCTGTGTGTATGTGTGTGTGTGTGTGTGTGTGTGTCCATATCAACGTCCACTCCTCTGGTCACCCGGTGTTTTGATATTGTCACCAAGCTGTATAAGTGGACCTTAAGGTTACACACACGCACGCACACACACGCACGCACAAGCGCACGGTTGCAGTAAAGAATAGGTCTGTCAGACTGGGCCGGGTTGGTGATGTAACCATCTCACCGTTTCTCTCAGGCCCAAGGGTGAACATGCGACCTGTGACCGGTTCATACTGAGACCACCCTACATTGTTTTCCTCTGATTCAATTATCTGAGTGCCAAAGTATCTATCAGACAGGATTTGTGTCAAACTGGGCCCAAAGCAGCGGACTGGGTTTTTCTAAGGAGAGAGAGAGAGAGACAGAGAGAGAGAGAATAAGAGTTAAGATGTGTGTTTAGCAGGAGATTAGTGGGGGGGCGGGTGGAGACTAGTGTGTGTGTGTGTGTGTGTGTGTGAAAGCGGGAGAGGTGCCGTAAGGCCAGAACGTACAGAGACAGAGACGAGGGAACATTCTAATTTCCATCTCCACGGAAACCGTGATTGAGCGCAGAATCTCCGCCACAGGGAAAGAACCTCTCCGCAGCGACGAAATAGAACCACAGATAAAAAGGAAAACGACTAATTTTGTCCTTTATTTCTCCCTCCTCTACTCGTGTCTTTATTATTGTCCTCCTTTCCCCTATTTCTTTTTTCATGGATTCATCTTCATTCTCTAATTGAATATCTTCCCCTCGTTTTCTATTCTGGGTTGGTGGTTCTGGTCTGTCGCTCTATTCCAATTGGCTTTCAATTTACAAGTCATACAAACTATTAAGCACAAGCCTCTTTGAGAGCATTTATAGTAATAAACTGTCCCTTTGTCTTGGTAGTAGAAGTACTGTGTGTGTGTGTGTGTGTTTGGGTGTGTTTGTCCGTGTGGTTTTATGTACATTATTGCAGGAGGAGGGAAGGGAAGGAGGCGGGGAGGAGGCAAGGAGAAAGACTGGTGGCAGGAGGGATGGAGAGTGGAGCAGGGTAAAGCCTTTATTCTCTCCTCCACTGATCTGTCCCATGACTCCTGCTCTACTTTGGCACTGTTGTTCTGTAGGGGGGCCATGGTGTGTGTATACGGTCAAAGGTCAGTGGTTTTGCTTCTGCCATCTCCCCTGACAACCCCTTGAGGTTGGAGTGGGTATCGACCATTGTTGACAGCAACTTTGACCGAGAGTGTGTGTGTGTGTGTGCGCGTGTGTGTGTGTGCGTGCGTGTAAACATCCCCAAAATGTTACATGTGTGTCTTTGTCTCCGGCTAAGAACCGGTGGTTAGTCGTAACGTCGATGCTATGGCTAACATCCTCACCGACCGGCTGGCTGCTGATCCCATAGGGCCTCCGTGTCTCAGAACCGCTAGACGCTAACGAGCGCGAACGCTCATCTGGTGACATTAATGGAGGACTAATGGGCAAGAAATCGCAGAGGTCTAGACAGACAGACAGACAGAGGGAGAGGAGGAAAGGGTGTGGAAATGAGGAGAGGACAAGGGGAGGAAAAGGGTGGGGAGTTGAGGAGACGACAAGGGGAGGAAAGCGTGGGGAGTTGAGGAGAGGACAAGGCGAGGAAAAGGGTGGGGAGTTGAGGAGTGGAGTGTAAGAGAGTAGACAGCATGAGTAGAGAGGGGTGGAAAAGGGGAGGAGGGGTAAAAATTAGGAGAGGGGAGAATAGGAGACTAGAGCAGCTGGCCATATAGAGGATCCTCCTTCTCTTCTCCTCATCTGCATCTCTGCACTTTGGCTGGAATTCACCATGGACGGAGGCCATCTAGTTCTGGCATGGTGTGTGCGTGTGCGTGCGTGTGATTGTGCGTGCAACACAAAACAATCGCTGACTGACTATGTTGGTCCAATCAACTGCTATAAAATATATGCAGATTGAGAAAGAGATTGTCATTATTCCTCGCACTAATCTTCAACCACTACAGTTAGCGTTAATGAACAAGGCGGCTGAACAATGCGCCCGTCGTGACGGAACGGCCCAGCAAAGGTTAACCCATCGGTGTTGATCAGCCGCAGCTCATTAACCCAACGCCGTGGCACAACACAGCCACGTCTCACAGGTTCGCGTCCGCTTTCGACGTTTCAACGAGGAGGTGCGCGCGTCAATGACAAAGTCAACTTTGGATTTTCGACTGGTTATTTTCCGATTTTGACTCCTGAATGAGAACGTTAAGGGATGGGGTTTAAACAGAAATAATTACAAAAAATTTGTTTAGGCTTTTCCAAGCGGTTACTTTTTGAACTTCGATCACTACTCATGAATATGTATACTAATAGGCTGAACACACAGCAACTGTTTCACCAGAGCCATTAGGGGAGTCTGGAGGTGTCAACAGCTGTCAGACGTCGAGGGAACGCTTCCTCGTTTTGATGGGCTGCAGCATTTCATTGACCCAGTGCCGAAGGTAAGGGAAAGCCACTCGTGTTGTGGAGAAGCTGATGGGATTGAGTTGGGGATTTGATTGTCAAATTAGCCATTTTGACTCCAATTTCTTGCTAAAGGTTTCAGCCGAAAACCATATTATTTGGAACTGGTTTTCCCTCACCTCAAGTGGTCACTCTGGAGGCTATTGATTTGTCCATTATCTTCAAAGGCAGAGAAGATGATGTTCTCTCCATTGGGCTACAATGACAGGACAAGCTAAACACAACAATAATGCTACACAAGGAGACTGTAAATAGCATATATCTGGTTAACTGTTGCATTGAAAACTTACAGACCATCCATGACCACAGATCAATGTCGGGTATAGAGGAGATTAGAGGGCTCTAGTGGCCAAAATATCGGTTTTCATGGCCACTGATCTTTTCAACTTTTCAACAGTGTGGGACATTCACTGTTTTGATCCTTTTGGACATTCGTGGTGTCATGTCTGAATCAAAGGGCACACCCCTCTTCCAACAGATTAAAATAGTGGATGACTTTAATGGCGTCGCTGACTTGTAGCAGGGCATGTCCTGTGACCTCCTTGGTGACCCTTCTCCAGAGGTGGGGAGCTCCGGTGCTGTGGGGTCACATCGCTTCTGGTTTTCATCCTCTTTGCCTAATTCCCACTCGGGACACCTGGGGGAGGAGAATTACCTTACAGGTACGTAAAGAAAAATCCCTTTCAGCTCTGCAGGAGCGAACCGGCCCAGCTCTGCCTGACGCTGTTTAACCGAGACAGAGATGCACTTTGGGAGCCTCTCACAGCTGAACAAACAGCTGCACTGGCCTCTAGTGGTGGTCGAGGGGAAGCGCGGTTCCATTCAGAGTGGCCACGCACACACACACACACACACACACACAGATTACAAATGCACACACACGTACACAAAGAGATAATACACACACACACTCCAACACCACTGGCCAAAATGTCTAACGTGGATCAGAACACAAACCAAGCAAAAAACAAAAAACACACGTGGACAATGTGCTGACTAACACAAACACAAAGCCGAGCACACAAAAACAGATACAAATGTACACACTTAGGTAATGCGCACGCACACACACAGTCAACACGTACACACGTGTACACACACACACACAACGCAGGTACAGACACAATCAGCAGTTACACACACAGACACAAGGTCAAACATGCCCAACACGATGGAGAGCACACACACAAACACACACGGAACGCCACACCTACGTTAAACACGCACACACACAAACACACACGGAACGCCACACCTACATTAAAGCACACACACAAACACACATGGAATGCCACACCTACGTTAAACGCACACACACAAACACACACAGAACGCCACACCTACGTTAAACGCACACACACACACAAACACACACAGAACGCCACACCTACGTTAAACGCACACACACAAACACACACAGAACGCCACACCTATGTTAAACGCGCACACACAAACACACACGCAGTTGTTGTGGCACAAAGAAGTGTTAACTGCTTTTTATACCACCTCAGGCACACACACACACACACACACACACAACTGCCCAAAACTCAGACTCAGAAAACGGCTATGTTGCTAAATAAATTGCACATAAAGCAAACACACACGCACGGGCCACAGTAGTGGCTGACCACACAGTAGATCTGAAAGTGACGGAAACAACTGTGGTTTCTGCAGGTCGGCCGACCCCCGCCCCCCCCCCGCCCACCCCCCCACACATTCTGCATGTCGGCGCACTGTTCTGCTACAACGCGCTTCACTGGAATCCATGGTGTCATCGATGTGACCCAGTTTAAAGACATTTATATCAGATGTAGTATTTGTGTGTAGCAGTTTTATTTTTTGATCCATTTATTATTATTATTTACAATGTGATTGAATCAATCCCAGCTCTTATGCCCTTTAATGGGAAAATACATCAGGTCTTTGCCCGGTCACCCCTTGACTTTCGCCCCCTGAATGTCAGCTAACCAGGCTGACGGGTAGCGTTGCCCTCATCACACTCTTGTGTTTATTTCCAGCCCTAACAGCTGCCTGACATCTGGATTATTTTCTGAGGCAGTGTAGTTCACTTGATTTGTTTTTTTCTTATCTGATGTGCTTGTCTGGGTTGCTGCCCTGGAGCGAGACATCTCCCTGGAGCGAAACATCTCCCCAGCTTCTGTTTGGGACAACGGTCAGTCATCTGTTCAGGAAGGTCCTGTACACAACACCAAAAAGAGATGATCATCAGTTAGGAAAATTGTTTCCCTTTTTAACTTAACGCTGTTCCTTCCTCTGCCACTTGTAGGTGCTGTTTCCTCCTGTCAGGATGGGATCTCTGGATCAGAGGTGGAGCTGATAGTCAGACCAGGAGACGATGTCACTCTACTGTGACTGTAGAACATCCACTAGTGTACATCTCACATTGTTCAGGAACAGTTCTCATGAGTACCGGCCATCTCTTTTCAGTTCAATGCACTATAATGGCAATTACCAAGAGCTTGAGCACAGTTCCCAAATCTTTCCATGGATATATTCTGGTATGGAACCGCTCTTACAACACCCTACATTCTACCTGATTCAGAACATCACTGAGCCTGAGAGGTTGGTTCTTTTAAGTTCCTAAACCGGAAGAGCACACAATTTCACCTCCACACCCGAAGACTGTGGTCTGTGTTGGCCAGAACACAGCCAGAACACAGCCGGACATCCACCAGATGTTCTTATTCTCTGGATGGAGGAAGGATGAGCCCAAACTGACATGGTACCTGCACCACAGGGAGATGCAGGGCCGGTTATAGGCATAAACAACATAAACGCTCGCTAAGGGCCCAACCGCTAGAGAGCTCACGACCGCTGGGAGAGGGGGCCCCGAATAATAGAACAGTCTGGACTTCCATCTCAGCTGGGAGAAAGGTTGAAAGGTGAACAGACGTGTAGCGGCAGCATGGTTCTGGATCCAGGGAAGTTCTTCTCAGGAGGCCGATTCCTTTTTCCTAAAGCAGGTTGCATTTCTTTCCGTCAGAGCCCAGAGCTCTGACTCCAGTGCCTTCACAGCCAGGAGCATTAGGGCGACACAGGACATCAGCATTCAATGCAACTGAAACCGTCACAACGTACTACCTTTGTAAGACTTGGAGTTGGCAAACAGGATTTGTTTTTTATGAGTACTTAACAGGTGCTTGAAAGTGTTAGCCTTTGTGTAGGTTTGAGTGTGTGGTTTGCTTCTCTGTAGGGGAGGTTAAAGCTAGGCCAGTCATTCAGGTCAAATGCGAGGCTCTGAGGTAGGCCGAAACCATTGTTTCTGTGTACTTCCTACTGTAACCCAGGGTGGATGTGTGCGTGTGTGTACACAAAAGTGAGTACACCCCTCACATTTTTTGCAAATATTTGATTGTACACTGTTATACAAGCTGTACACTCACTACTTTACATTGTAGCAAAGTGTCATTTCTTCAGTGTTGTCACAGGGAAAAATATAATCAAATATTTCTAAAAATGTGAGGGGTGTACTCTCTTTTGTGAGATCCTGTATATAAAATAATTAACATTGTAATTATTATTTAATGCGTTTTTTGAAAAAGGTGTCAGGTGTCCCTGTTTTAGTGTTCTGTTATATAAGAGTTCAGGTACTGGTGTCATTCAGTTGCTTCACCAACACTTCTGAAACTCACCATAGGAGGTGTGACTCAGTCAAACGTTTGAACTGCTCACATCACTCTCTGCACAAGACCATGGGTAATATTTAAAACCTGTCTCTGACAGCAAACCTGTCTCTGATATGTACAGTACCACAATCAATTCATTAGTCCAAGTCGGAAGACACTTTCCGGACCTTGGAAAAGCATTACTGGAAAAAGAATGAAACTATGAATAATTTACATTTCATATATTTTTATTGAACGTTAAAGAAAACAAATACAATTCTGTATACAAACAGCTATGTTAGCATTTCACCTGAAGTGAACATCACAATTCTAATTAATGTAATTATTTTAAGGAAATACTACAGAAACAAAATGCTAAATGTAATTTAAAAGAAAATGTATAAAACGATCTTGTCTTACCATTGAAAATGGTACACAAATGAATGGATAAAAATGATACAAATGAATTACACACTGTTTTGAATAGGTAAAGGTATGGATATTCTACACCTGAAAGACAGTTCCTGGGGTTTGGGTCCTTCATTATTATTGTAGTTGAAGACTAGCGGTCAAACATTGAGCTGTGATTAGCCAAGTATCCACACACAATGTGGTCTGGAAATAATATGAATCAAAAGCAATAGAAACAAATCTAATGAATACAAACACACCAGATATCTCACCAATATAAGCGTGACAGTGAAAAGCCTCCATATCATAAGATTATTTAAGAATCAGAGAGCAACAGATAACATACATTCCATACAACTAGCAGTGCAGGCTATTTTGGTTACGATAGATTGTTGTTTTAGCATAGAAACAACGGTTGTGGAGTTGACAATGTTACTATTTAATTATGAAGAACTTCATAATTAAATTGATTAGGAAACATGGAGTATCATATATTTTACTCACTTTCTAGTATATTTCACACAGTGATGGACAATTTAGAGAAGGGGAAGTTTGTCCCCAAATCACAGATGTGTTCACAGCAACGTGTGTCAATTGATGAAGTCATTAGTGAGTAAAGAACTCAACTTGTTACAATGACATGACATTAGAACATTTAAAGGAACAGGCTTTCTTACAGCATATATGGAGATTACATTACACGTAATTTCATAGATGTCTATACTTTTACAGGACTCACTCTTCTGTTATAAATGGCTGGTATATGTCACACTCTGCTGGTATTGATGGCTGGAATAGGTCACACTCTGCTGGTATTGATGGCTGGTATAGGTCACACTCCACTGGTATTGCTGGCTGGTATAGGTCATAGTCTGCTGGTATTGATGGCTGGTATAGGTCACACTCTTCAGTTATAAATGGCTGTTTTAGGTCACACTCTTGGTATTGATGGCTGGTATAGGTCACAGTCTGCTGATATTAATGGCTGGTATAGGTCACACTCTGCTGGTATTGATGGCTGGTATAGGTCACAGTCTGCTGGTATTGATGGCTAGTATAGGTCACACTCTGCTGGTGTTGATGGCTGGTATAAGTCACACTCTTTTGGTATTGATGGCTGAGTAGGTACTGAAGTCAGAGTCCTGGACTTGTTTCTTCTTCTTTGGTCTTGGTCCCTGACGGATCTCCAAAGAGGCATAACAGAGTTCTACTTCCTGCTGAGTGAGAGAGAGGGGGGGGGGGGAATGTGTGATTTAAATTAGGCTTATATCAGTTGTATTATAATAACTAATGCCTTTTTTATAACTTTTGTTTTCTTTTATATTTTATATATAGATTTGGAAAGGGCTGCAAATGTGTTTACTACAAATCAAAATGGCCACCCTTCACAGAACTACAACACCCATTCCGGGATAGATGCAATACCTTCTCTCTGCTATCCCTGGTGGAGGTGCTGTTCAGGGGAACCTGCGTCTCAGTAACAGCTGTGGAGTTTGTCATTATTATAATTAAAAAAAAGTCAACAGTTATTAGGGAAAAATATAACAATAGTTTAATCATAGAATTACACTAAAACATAAGACATAGATAGCCTCTAAGATTGATGTAAAATACATGATATGTAAGGGTGACTAAACACAAAACGCTTTACACTAATGTAAGACATTAGAAATATAGTGTGTTACAAATATAGTGTAAGAAGGTTTACCTGTTTTTCTGCTGAAGGAGTAGACACAGAAGGAGGAGAGGAGAGAAGAGAGGAGAACAGACACAGGACACAGACTGAACATCAGAGTCCAACACAGACCACAGTCTTCAGGAGGGGAGGAGGGCTTGGTTGGACTGATATCTGGACCGAACACACAGGAATACATTAAGTCATAAACTGAACCTCCTCCCGTTAAGGAAACTAGATGTGCAGAAACAAAGACAAAGACAAATGAAGCTTAAATTTTTCTATTACCCAACAAAAGTCTGGTGGTGACATTTCCATGGTGATAGACCTCTTTGCTTTCAATAACTTGTTCATCCACCACCTTAGTCTCCATGGTCCCACAGTAGTAGAGTCCCAGGTCAGATTCAGTGATGTTCTCAATCAGTAGGTCATAGGTGTTGTTTGATGGGTTCCACAGTGGAGTGAACCGAGGAAAATTCACTGTCGTTCTAACTGGCATAATTAGAAGAGGCTGATGCTGGTGAGAGCAGTTCCTGAACCATGTGATATATATTCCAGTGGATGGTCTGCAGTCACAGTACAGAGTCACATTGTGTCCTGGTCTGACTATCAGCTCCACCTCAGATCCAGAGATCCCATCCTGACTGGAGGAGACAGCACCTACAGGTAACAGACGAAGAATCATCATAAACTTCTCTACATGCAGAAATACAGCAAACAACATTGTCCAAACAACATCTCAGTAATTAAACACAGGCAACTATTTTCCTAGTAAAACACGTTGACTCACATATGGTTACAATTAAAGCGATACAAAACGTGTCCATCTTGTTGTTTTAGGTCTGGTGTGTTGTCTGAGGGTATCTGGGTCTAGGGGTGCAGATTTCCGTGATGACGACAGTAGACAGAGCTTTACCATGAAAGGACATAAGAGCAGAGATTGGTTCAGTTGAATGGAAAGTTTCGAGCTTGTGGCCCATCTCTCGGAAACCCATGTCCTGTGACGTGAAGAGGAAGGTCTCGCATTGTAAAGAGTCAGACATCTTTCACATCACCTAGACAGAGTTGAGGTTGTCAATGTAGACTGCAGCACTTCATTACGTTTTTTTAATCTAAAACAAGCACAAAGCTTCCTGTCAATGGAGAGTCAAACACTCCTTCTAGATGATATCTGACCTCTGAAACAGAAACATTCAGTCATAGAAGACAAGAGCCTAAAGGAGGCCTACAGACCTTCATAATGACACTTAATAACATTACTTCCGGTTTAATGTTTGCGCAACTTTACACATTATCAATCATAAATGTAAAATAATGTAGGTCGATATTATTAACTGTTTGAAGTACAGTCAGTCAGAGGCTTTTATAAACTGGGTCACACAGATGACCCTCTAGATTGTAATCCAGAGGTTTAAACTCAAAAACTCAGCTGATGAGCAAAACAAACACCAAGGATGAGAAGACAACACTCATAGAGACACTGAATACACAGAGTGATTTCTTGCTCAATCAATGTTTGTAGAGCATTATTAAACTGCTGTTGTAAATAGAGTACAATACCCATGATGCATTAGGTGACACACTGGTATGACACTCAACCGACTGTAGTGATTCTTGTTTCCCTGGTGATGTGTGATGCATATTTCTGTGTGTAGCACACACACAGCATCAGTACAACATCAAAACCACATTCAGAAATGCAGATACAAATTCACTGTTACCATTTTGCAGAAGAATGTGAAAATGTAACATTGAAAAGCATATGCACTTCAGTCCTCTTTGTGCGAATAGCAAAACGATGGCAGCAGAAACAGGAAGTCGTGTGGGTTTTCTGTACTGAGGTCTTTATGAAAAAGATGTGTTCATAAAGTATATTTTGTGGTGTAACATTTTAGAAAAAGTAATATTAGAGGTTATTTATGGTTTATACATAAAGTATGTATATGTTTCCATTTATTTGTGTGTTCATATCCATGTGTGTGTGTGTGTGTGTGTGTGTGTGTGTGTGTGTGTACAGCATGTAAATGTGCACATGACTATAAATGTATGTAAAGGTCTGTGTGTGTGGTTTGTGGTCGTATCAGCTAGAGCTGTGGTTCTGTAGAGCCTTAAGGGGGGCTGGACTCACCGACCCATTTGCTCACAGACCCAGCTACCCTCTGACACTACTACTCACTGACACTGCTACTCACTGACACTGCTACTCACTGACACTGCTACTCTCAGACACTACTACTCACTGACACTGCTACTCACTGACACTGCTACTCTCTGACCCTGCTACTCTCTGACACTGCTACTCTTTGACATTACTACTCACTGACACTGCTATTCACTGACATTGCTACTCTCTGACACTACTACTCTTTGACATTACTACTCTCTGTCACTACTACTCTCTGACACTACTACTCCCTGTCACTACTACTCTCTGACACTACCACTCTCTGACATTGCTACTCTCTGTCACTACTACTCTCTGTCACTACTACTCCCTGTCACTACTACTCTCTGACACTACCACTCTCTGACATTGCTACTCTCTGTCACTACTACTCCCTGTCACTGCTACTCTCTGACACTACCACTCTCTGACATTGCTACTCTCTGTCACTACTACTCTCTGTCACTACTACTCCCTGTCACTACTACTCTCTGACACTACCACCCTCTGACATTGCTACTCTCTGTCACTACTACTCTCTGTCACTGCTACTCTCTGTCACAACTACTCTCTGTCACAACTACTCTCTGTCACTACTACTCTCTGACACTACTACTCTCTGTCACTACTACTCTCTGACACTACTACTCTCTGTCACAACTACTCCCTGTCACTACTACTCTCTGTCACTACTACTCTCTGTCACTACTACTCTCTGACACTACTACTCTCTGTCACAACTACTCCCTGTCACTACTACTTTCTGACACTACTACTCTCTGTCACTACTACTCTCTGTCACTACTACTCCCTGTCACTGCTACTCTCTGACACTACCACTCTCTGACACTACTACTCTCTGTCACTACTACTCTCTGACACTACTACTCTCTGTCACAACTACTCTCTGACACTACTACTCTCTGTCACAACTACTCCCTGTCACTACTACTTTCTGACACTACCACTCTCTGACATTGCTACTCTCTGTCACTACTACTCCCTGTCACTACTACTCTCTGACACTACCACTCTCTGACATTGCTACTCTCTGTCACTACTACTCTCTGTCACTACTACTCCCTGTCACTGCTACTCTCTGACACTACTACTCTCTGACATTGCTACTCTCTGTCACTACTACTCTCTGTCACTACTACTCTCTGTCACTACTACTCTCTGACACTACTACTCTCTGTCACAACTACTCCCTGTCACTACTACTTTCTGACACTACCACTCTCTGACATTGCTACTCTCTGTCACTACTACTCCCTGTCACTACTACTCTCTGACACTACTCTGACATTGCTACTCTCTGTCACTACTACTCTCTGACACTCACCATCCGAAGTACAACATGAACTGTCTCTGTTTCTTTGACAGCTTCTAATGTAGTAAACAGTTTGATATTTGATCTTGAAGTCTAACATTCTTTTTGTTTCACTCATATATCTGAGCTGAATGAGTTCTGTATGTGTGTAGGCTGTTTTTCCTCCACAGGTGTTTCCAGTAGCGAGGACTACAGATCAAGATGGCAATCCAAAATAAAATAAAATATACACTTTGACTGTTGTATTGTTGCTCTCTATTTTCACTTCATGCCATGATAGTCTTGCTCGGATGAGCAGTCTTAGTTGAAGTGAAATTTGTTTGAGATTACAACCAGTTTGAGATCAAACAAAGACATGAGTTACAAGATATGTGACTGAGGTCAAAACACTTGTTTAATAACACAGCAGTCAGTTATAAATCTAATGCCTTAATTGATTAGGATTTGTGTGAAAAGACAAATGTATTTATAAGTTAGAGAAAACTTACCCGTTTTTAGAAACAGAAGGTGTGGAGGAGATCTGAACAAACACAAGTGACCACATGGGATTAATAACAAATGTGTTGTTTGTTTTTTGTGCTGAGATATAACTGAAGGTCAAAGAGTCAATGGAAACAGTGGTGGCTTACTCCCACACCTGGAGCCTCTGGCCTACATTACTGAAAAGTACCAGAGGAAGCAGGACGATCACAGACTCACACCCAGGCAGGCAAGCTCCTATGAAAACACACACACACAGACTGACACATTCCGACAGACCACAAAACTACAGCAAATTGTGGCTTAAGTTGTGATGATGTATGTTGTGTGTGTCTGTCTGTGTATTTGACTATGTGTGTATTTTGTGTGTTGCTCAGTTGGTATAGCAAAGACAATGTGGCAGATGTTTATCCACGAGGGACCAATATAAGACAAAAGAATGTATGGTCCTTGAGACAGTCTCTTCTGGCACTGTAACTCTCCAAATAGTCTGCATTCTGCATTGCAAATCATGAATGGCTGATTTACAAGATTCTGTTGTACACACTAAAACATGGTGCATCTAGCACAAACACACAAGGAACTATGGGTAAAAGAATGACATGTCCCAATTCTAAGGAAATTACACACATCACTAATGTTGACCAAATGTATAACAAGAACTATTACCTGGTTTTAGGTTTACCAGAAAGAAACATGATTTGTACATTGAAAAAGACATGCTGCACAGATAATTGTGAAGTCCTTTTCCTCATGAATCAGTACGTCCTCATGGGGACACAGCCTAGAGTTCCATCCACAAGAATAACTGGCCTCTGATTCGTTGCTGGACTTCCTCCTGGTTCCTTGGAGATCCTGAGATCAAAACAAAAGAAAATCTGGTAGAATCATTAAATCCAACATGGATTTACATTTAGGTCCGGAAATCATTGAACACTGACAAGAGTTTTGTTATTTTGTCTGTTTACCAACATCTATTCAAGTTACAGTTAAATAATTAATATGCGATTAAAGTGTTTTAAAGTGTCAGCTTTAATTTGAGGTTATCACATCCAAATTAGAGGAATGATTTAGAGTTTTTACACCTCTTTAATATGTAGACCCCTCTTTTACAAGGGACCAGAAGTAACTGGACAATTGATTCAAAAGCTGTTTCATGGACAGATGTGGGCTTCATTATCAATTAAGCAGGTAAAAGGTAAGTTGAATCCATGTCTGGCATTCACATTTGGAAGCTGTTGCTGTGAACCCACAATGCAAGTAAAACAGGCCATTGTTAGGCTGCATGGAAAAGGCTTGGAACGCCTCATGATCCAAAGCAAATCACATCATCTGTAAAACACAGTGGAGGCAGTTTGATGGCATGGGAATGAATGGCTTCCAATGGCACTGGGTCACTATTAATGTTGATGGTGACAGAAGACAGAAACAGCTGGATGAATTCTGAAGTATATATGGATATATCGTCTGCTCATATTCAGCCAAATACAGCAAAGCTGATCGAAACAGCGCTTCACTTTAAAGATGGACAATGACCCAAAACATACTGCAGAAGCAACCCAGGAGTATTTGCTCAAAGAATCACAGGATGAATAATTTTTTATAGTTTTAGAACCTGTGTTCATATATCTCACACAAAATCAGAGTAGTGTTGAAAATGTTGAATCGTCTGATTACACTTTGGACAACTTCATGGTAGCTAGTAACAACCACACATTCACACCCAGGCATGCACAGACCTAAGCAGACACACACACAGGTCGACGCACAGAGCTCTTAAAAAGTGTGTGTCTTAGGGGGTTTTGACTGGTTTTGTTTAGACACTAAAAGCGCTTGGCTACGTTATAGGGCTGTGTTAGTCTGTGTCTCCTGAGGACATGTACCACTGTTTTATTCGGTCTCCTGAGGACATGTACCACTGTGTTAGTCTGTGTTTTCTGAAGACATGTACCACTGTGTTAGTCTGTGTCTCCTGAGGACATGTACCACTGTTTTAGTCTGCGTTTTCTGAGGACATGTACCACTGTGTTAGTCTGTGTTTTCTGAAGACATGTACCACTGTGTTAGTCTGTGTCTCCTGAGGACATGTACCACTGTGTTAGTCTGTGTCTCCTGAGGACATGTACCACTGTGTTAGTCTGTGTCTCCTGAGGACATGTACCACTGTGTTAGTCTGTGTCTCCTGAGGACATGTACCACTGTGTTAGTCTGTGTCTCCTGAAGACATGTACCACTGTGTTAGTCTGTGTCTCCTGAGGACATGTACCACTGTGTTAGTCTGTGTCTCCTGAGGACATGTAACACTGTGTTAGTCTGTGTCTCCTGAGGACATGTACCACTGTGTTAGTCTGTGTCTCCTGAAGACATGTACCACTGTGTTAGTCTGTGTCTCCTGAGGACATGTACCACTGTGTTAGTCTGTGTCTCCTGAGGACATGTACCACTGTGTTAGTCTGTGTCTCCTGAAGACATGTACCACTGTGTTAGTCTGTGTCTCCTGAAGACATGTACCACTGTGTTAGTCTGTCTCCTGAGGACATGTACCACTGTGTTAGTCTGTGTCTCCTGAGGAAATGTACCACTGTGTAAGTCTGTGTCTCCTGAGGACATGTACCACTGTGTTAGTCTGTGTCTCCTGAGGACATGTACCACTGTGTTAGTCTGTGTCTCCTGAGGACATGTACCAATGTGTTAGTCTGTGTCTCCTGAGGACATGTACCACTGTGTTAGTCTGTGTCTCCTGAGGACATGTACCACTGTGTTAGTCTGTGTCTCCTGAAGACATGTACCACTGTGTTTGTCTGTGTCTCCTGAGGACATGTACCACTGTGTTAGTCTGTGGTCTGTGGCCAAAGACCACTACTAAGTAGGTGACTGATCAATTCAACCACAGTAAATACATCCACACAGTGAGTAACACCACAGTAAATACATCCACACAGTGAGTAACACCACAGTAAATACATCCACACAGTGAGTAACACCACAGTAAATACATCCACACAGTGAGTAACACCACAGTAAATACATCCACACAGTGAGTAACACCACAGTAAATACATCCACACAGTGAGTAACACCACAGTAAATACATCCACACAGTAAGTAACACCACAGTAAATACATCCACACAATGAGTAACACCACAGTAAATACATCCACACAGTGAGTAACACCACAGGAAATACATCCACACAGTGAGTAACACCACAGTAAATACATCCACACAGTGAGTAACACCACAGTAAATACATCCACACAGTGAGTAACACCACAGTAAATGCATCCACACGGTGAGTAAATCCACGTGCTGAGTTACACCACAGTAAATACATCCACAGATTGAGTTACACCACAGTAAATACATCCACAGATTGAGTTACACCACAGTAAATACATGCACAGTAAATATATCCACATGATTATGTATTGTTGAAAATAATAATATTAATAATAGTAAAAATAATAATAATCATCATTTCACACAATTAAATAATAAAAAAAAAACATCTTGTGTTCATACAGTACACCGCACAACCTGGGTTCAAATATAGTGACTCATGACACAGGATACATTTTTTTTTAATTATTTTGTTCGCCCAGTTGGTCAGTGATTTGCAGAGAAAACGCTCATCCAGTAATTTACTGTAATCTGCTTTACATTTCAAGGGTTCAGTTGAGACATTGTGTGGTAGTTTAGTGGATGGAAACACTTGTGGTTTCAGACCTGAAGGCCCCTTAACATGGCAGAATAACTAGAACACCAAAACCATGATTCTATAGTGACTGATTCTGATTGTATTGTGACTGTACATAGTAGGATTCTGATTGTATTGTGACTGTACATAGTAGGATTCTGATTGTATTGTGACTGTACATAGTAGGATTCTGATTGTATTGTGACTGTACATAGTAGGATTCTGATTGTATTGTGACTGTACCTAATAGGTTTGATTATTGTATCGCTGGTTGCATTAACGTCCAGAGAGGCCAAAGCTGTCACAGTCGCTGGGAGGCAGGACACAAGGCATTACTTCATTAGGATCCCATATTAGAGGCAATGCAGGGCAGCTGCCTCTAACTCAATCAATAAAATGTATTTATAAAGCCCTTTTTACAACAGCAGTGCTTTTACAGAGACCCCCAGCCTTAAACCCCAAGAAGCAACTACCTTTGGAGCAAGGGATGTAACATTTAAGAGTATCATTTTGAGATGCGAGGTGATGCAGTCATTTCTATTTGTGAAGGAAGTGGAGGAAGGCTTTATCTTAATAAGGTTGTTTTTGTTAGCACTACCTTGTTTAACTTTTCTCAGCCTGGAACGAGTCACAGTGGCAAGAGGTAAAGCTGTACTAACTATTCTGGCTATGCTATCGACAGACTCCACTATGCTAGCAGGCTGGCTAACAGCCTGACCTGCACCAAGAGGGCATCCCTGCTGTCAGGTCCTGCCTATCACTCCTAGACAAACATACAGAGGCATTTCTTTACACAGGATATGACACAAGCAGGATGTTGTAGGTTTTTAGGCCTCAGTCTAACTTTCTCAGCGGGCAGAAATTATACCTAAATTAATACTAGAGGGCTTTCGGGTGGCACATTGTCTGAGTTTGTCTGTATGTTTTCCCGTGACATCAAGTGACTTTGGTGTTAAAGGTGTGCACCTCGTCGTTAGACCCTCCCCATCACATCACAGGACATGGGTTTCAGAGAAAAAGACCACAAGCTGAACATTTTCCACTCGCTTGAGCCAATCACTGCTCTGCTGCCCTTTAATGGTGAAGTCGATCTAGTCACCATCACGGAAATACACGCCAGCGACTCTCTGACAACATCAGACCCTGCTACTCTCCGATAACATCAGAACCTGCTACTCAGACAGATGGACAGGTTGGGGGTTGCTCTCATCATAATCTTATGTGAGTACACTAATATGTCTCTTTTCTTCTTGTTTGCTGCAGAGCTGTAAACTGCAACAATTGAAACATATTTAGTTGATTTTGTCAGATTTACGTTAACATTTATTTCAGCATGGGAAAGCTTGTTCATGAAGAGAAGTCTTCATAAAGTCATGTTAAGATGTCTTCCATGTTATTTGTTCATTTTGGAGTAGAATTTAATCTCAACAGGCATGTTTTGTTCTGTTACAGGCCAACTTGTAGGTGCTGTTTCCTCCAGTCAAGATGGGATCTCTGGATCAGAGGTGGAGCTGATAGTAAGACCAGGAAACAATGTGACTCTTTACTGTGACTGCAGGACATCCACTGGAGTAGATATTATGTGGTATAGGAACTGCTCTCACAAGCACCAGCCTCCTCTTGTTATTTCATCTTACCAGGATTCTGGTAAATCCTTAGAAGAATATTTTCAAAATGTTACTCCTCGGTTTACTTTGTTGTGGAACCCTTCTAACAACACCTATGATCTACTGATTGAGAACATCACTGAATCTGACCTGGGACTCTACTACTGTGGGACTATGGAAACTAAGGTGAACATTGGACAATCTGTTGAAAATCAACACTTCTACAGCTATGGAAATGTCACCACAAGGCTTTCATTAGGTAAGAACTTAATATTGTTCAAGCTGCATCTTATTTCTGTATCATGGGAATTGGTGTGAAAAGACAGTTGCTGTAGTGTCTGCAGTGATATGAAGGTAATTCTCCATTAAAACGGTCCTGTGTGTTTATGTCCAGACATCAGTCCAACCAAGCCCTCCTCCTGCAATACTGAAGACTGTGGTCTGTGTTGGACTCTGATGTTCAGTCTGTGTCCTGTGTCTGCGCTCCTCTCCTCTCTCCTCTCCTCCTCCTGTGTTTACTCCTTCTGCAGAAAAAGAAACGGTACAGCACCTCATGTTACTTTCAACCTTGTCCGCTCTTTCACTTTGTAATCTATGTAACATTTAATCCATTAGGTAGTACTTCATGTATTCATATTATTGACCTCAACCGTTAGTCAATGCTACTGTCGATATGAGGAACGTCTTATAGCCTAGCATTTTTATATTTTGCATTTTTTACTTAAAGGTTTGCATATTTTCTTGGTTTTAGTGAGTTTTAATAATGCCAAAATCCATTTTACAGCAACAATGGAGACAGCAGAGGTTCCTCTGAACAGGATCAACACCACAGGAAGTGGCAGCAGAGAGAAGGTACTGTGCCTGTTTCACAAAGGGTATTGTAGTTCTATTGAAGGCTATCATTTTTTGTAGTCCACCTACTTTTGTAACCAGGTCTTATTCCAGTCAGTAGCATGGATACATTGTATACAAAAACATCTGTGATGATGTATTCAATATTTTTGGGGATTGATGATAAAATATCTCCCTTGTCTCTCTCTGTGTCTCGTCATTCTCTCTGTGTCTCTGTCTATCAGGAGGAACAAGACCTGTGTTACGCCTCGCTGGATATCCGTCAGGGACAGAAGAGACCAAAGAAGAAGAAAGTGCAGAACTCTGACTTCAGTACCTATTCAGCCATCAAATACCAGCAGAGTGTGACCTAAACCAGCCATCAATACCAGGAGACAGCCCTTACAGAAATACAAATGTTTTTTGTTTAATTTTAATGAAATTAGAGTTCATACTGTGTAAAAAAACAAACAGTAAAAAAGAGTCTCCACAATATTTAGTACATTTTGCTGTCTTTATTAACCAAGAAATACAGAGATTTCTTCATTTCTCCAGACACAAAGGAAACCACTCCAATCACAACCATGGCAGGTGAGCAATACAAGCAGGGCCGGTCCTAGACATTTGTAACATATGCGGTTGCCAAGGGCCCCCGGCCACTAGAAACATTTTGCTTAGGGCCCCCAAAGCCTAGAGCCCCTCCTTTATTACTGTGGATACATTATCATATTTTACTGAAATGACAATGTAAAAATGTCTTGCGTTCAAAGTTGTGGCCTATACACCAAGAGGGTGTGGCTCTTATGCTAAACGGGTGTGACCTATTACCAACTGTGACTTTAGTAGACTTTAGTAGAAATAGGGTTGTGGCTTTACGTGATTACTGTGGGCCTGCTCCACACTGCTGCTTACTTAATTTAATACGATGACAGTTTAATACTGATTTCATGTGACACAGCAGAGATATAAAATGACTGGTTTCTGCTGTTCTTCTGAACTTCCATCCTCTCTTTATGAACTCCTCATTTTAACACATCAACAAAACACAGCACATTAGGATTACATATCCATTGTTGGCAGAACACCTCATACTGATATGAGTATCTCAATGTGTTCCTGGCTCACTGTATGTTTTCCTGAAGAAGACGGCCTCAGGAATGAGGACCAGAAACAGAAACCCTGCTTTGACCACAGTCAGGAGAAACTTCAGGGGAAGAGGAGGTACGGAAAAACAACAACAACAACGTCACAGATTATTGTATTCCAGAGGTCAAACTAAGTGACCTGTATGTCCATGCATGGTTAACACCAACTACATGCAGATTTATTGTACTGTACTAAAATACACTATTTATATTAATTATAACACCAAAGATGCAGTGATAAAATGACCCTGGAGGAGGGGTCGAGAAGGACTTTTACATTGTTTGCTCAAAAAAGTGGAATTTGGGTCACAGGTTGTATCTTCTAGTTCCCCCTTAAAACCACGTCCGTAAACAGCCGGTCCCTCTCATGTTGTGAGTGTCAGAGAGCAGCTTGGTCTTTGATGAGGATGTCAGTTAATAAAACATGTTCACACGATCACAAAGGATCCACACCGAAACCCCAGCCTGCACTCTGATGTTAGCAGTTCACACCTCATGACCGAAGCACGTCCATCTTCTTGCATGTTGAGTGTTTGAAGTGTAAGCATTAAACATGCACATGTTACTGTCTATACACATGTACAATATACCTTTTCTTAACAGTAATAAATAATTATTTACAAAAACCCACACATGCATGAATGCAAAGACACACACACACACACAAACACACAGACACACACAAGCACACACACATCTTTGTGGGGACACGTGTTTATATATATACACACACACACACACCTCAGGACCACAGAGGCAAAAAAGTTGACAAATGACGTGGCAAGTGGATGGAAACAACTTCTGTTTCTACTGAACTGAAAATCTCCCCTCAGCCCTGAAGACGTCTTTAATCCCCCCAGAGTTTTTGTAGGAGACTTGACTGGGTCCTGCTAGTTAGGTTTATCTATCAACAGTGAAAACATCAAAGCTTAACAAGTGACAAGTAGATGGAAACAACTGTAGTTTCGACCAATCTAAAAACCTCAGACCTGAACAACTGAAGACTAGCCCCCCTTACAGCATCACTAGCTGAGTGAACTACAACCTCCACAGACCTGAAGACCAGCCCCCTACAGCATCACTAGCTGAATGAACTACAACCCCCACAGACCTGAAGACTAGCCCTATACAGCATCACTAGCTGAGTGAACTACAACCCCCACAGACCTGAAGACTAGTCGCCCTGCAGCATCACTAGCTGAGTGAACTACAACCCCCACAGACCTGAAGACTAGCCCTCTACAGCATCACTAGCTGAGTGAACTACAACCCCCACAGACCTGAAGACTAGTCCCCCTACAGCATCACTAGCTGAGTGATCTACAACCTCCAAAGACATCTACATGCATATAAAATCACATGTTCACTTCCAAATATGTATTATGTATATGAACACATGCAAAACCATGTTGATTTCTACTAATGTTACCAACTGTCTGATCAGTTTTACACCTGTGCATGGACACACACACATGCATTCACATACACATTTCCTGTGTGTCTGCAGGGCCACAGTGTAGAGCAACAACAGTCTAGTCACATGACAAGTGAATGGAAATAACTGTGGTTTATACAGACCTGAAACCCCCCTTAACATGTCAGACCTGATGTCCTCCTTTAACCCCTCAGACCTACATGCTCGCAATCAAGTCCACATGTTCATAACTAACCATGAGTGAAAACATATAAATGCTGACCAAAACCAACATTGCAAAGTCTCATGTTGTTGGCATCATAGTACACCCAAAAGAGCTAGTCACTGATTGGTTGAGAAGACACTCAGCAAAACAGGAAACCCACACTAACTTCCTGTTGCCGCAGTCAGTGTGTTGCCTGCTCGTCCGTCCGGTTTCCTATTCAGATCAGGGCCTGGACTGCATTTGTATCTTATGTTCTATGACTTCTTAAAAATCTATGTTTAATCAAATGCAAGTCCTAACATGAGGCGAAATGCATTCTGAAAACAGGGATTTAGGCCTAATTAAGTCTTTTGTCCATGAGAACTGATTCAAAGTTCAGACTATTTGGTTGTTTACAGAGTTTATTTTTTGAAAGTGGGTATATGGTAATTTATTGTTTTATATTTTTAGTAACCAACTCAACACTGGATGTTTTCAGTGACATTAAAATGGCGATAAGGTTGTTAGCTTCAGGGTGTTTAGCTCGATGCTAGACCCTCCTCTTCACGTCACATAACATGGCTTCGGAGAGAAGGACCATAACTAGAAAACGTTCCATTTGATTGAACCAATCGCTGCTCTTATGTCCTTTCATGGTAAAGTAGATCTAGTCACCATCACGGATGTACACAACAAACACCCTGCTACTGTCTGACACTGAAGACCTTCTACCCTCTAACACCACTTAATCAGGCCTTTACCAGATGGACAGGATGAGTGTTTCCCTTTTTGCACTTATTTGTAAGTCACCTATTGCTTTATTTGCTTTAATATCTGATGTATGATTGACTGTATTGTTACTGACATATTGTGATGACCATGATGTTTCCTTTATATTTGCAAATCACAAAGGTTTCTGATGAACCAAGCGTTAACGCATCATATCCCCTAACACTGTTCCCTCCTTTTACTTGTAGGTGCTGTTTCCTCCAGTCAGGATGGGATCTCTGGGTCAGAGGTGGAGCTGAGAGTCCGACCAGGAGACAATGTGACTCTCTACTGTGACATGTTACTCCCTAATACCCTAATTGTGTGGTACAGAAACTATTCTCATAAGGACCAGCCACGCTTCATCATTTCACCTCGCAAGCAGGTTAGAGACCCTAAATATTTGGAAAATTTTCAAAGTGCCTTTTCTCGGTTTACTCTGGTTTGGAACATCAGTAAGAGGACCCATGACCTACTGATTGAGAACGTCACTGAATCAGACCTGGGACTCTACTACTGTGGGACTAACACAACTATGGTGGAAGAAGGAAACCAAACTGAAAAGAAAGACTTCAACCGCTATGGAAATGTCATCACCATGCTTTCATTTGGTAAGAACTATATCATTTTTCAAGCTTAATGTCTGGATCTTTGGTTAGACATGTCTAGTTTCCTGGAGAGAGAGGAGGTGGTTGAAACATCTGTCTGTGGTATAGTCCACAGTATTTATATCACCAGTTAC
The DNA here is from genome assembly GCF_011004845.1 of Esox lucius. Classification (NCBI taxonomy): domain Eukaryota; kingdom Metazoa; phylum Chordata; class Actinopteri; order Esociformes; family Esocidae; genus Esox; species Esox lucius. The sequence continues at coordinate 19,010,555 of NC_047593.1, forward strand.
ATCACACCCACACAACAGTACAGTTCCATCTACAGTCCACAGTATTAATATCACCAGTTACATCACACCAACACAACAGTACAGTTCCATCTACAGTCCACAGTATTTATATCACCAGTTACATCACACACACACAACAATACAGAACCATCTAAACTGTAACTCAATAAGGTCCACACATACAGATGAATTGCGTTCTGTGTCTTGCTGCTCAGCACTCAAGGTATGTGATCTTATGAAGGCAATAAGGCAGGTATGAGCAACTAGCGGCCCGCATGCGGCCTCAACCCACTATTTTTCCAAGTTATCTGCGGCCCCCTGATGACCAGTACATATAATGCGTGGCCCCCACCCCCATCCAGGTTGCCCAACCCTGTAATAAGATCTCAACTCTCCCTCTTTACTCTGCTCGTTGACTTGTCATACATAGTACCTCCATCATACTTGCTACAGTACATGACTACAACAGTGTAGAGCTCCTTCCTGATACATAGTTTGTTATTTTGTTATAATACCTACAGGAAATAAAAGACCATTCTTGATGTGATGCCCCTAAAAAATAATTAAAAATTTCTTGCTGAATTTAACTTAAACATCGGGGTTAACCATGTATAATAAACATGCACAACAACATTTGTCTTAAATTATAAGTTATAATAAGTTTTATAATTATACATTTATAAATTATAAGTCTTGGCATTAGGTTCTGCTTCTCTGGGGTTACTCACTGCCATCACATGATTATGTATACAATTCTACGAACAACTTCACCATAATATTATGAATAGGAATCCCCATAGGCAATGAGCAAGCACCGATCCCCCCCATGAGAAAGAAACACAGGACCAATCAGGTGGAGGCAGTGGTGGTGGGTGGGTTCACATGACAGCATGACCAGTACACATCAGACTGAGGGAGTAACCTGACCAATAAAGAGTCAGTAAAAAATTTGACATTGTGATTGGAGCAATCCCAGTCATCAGCTGATACGTCACTGACCAATGACAGCTTGGGTTTCCTTTCTGAACTGGCTATGCGAATTCATAAGCAATTTGATTTTGTTTTAAGGAAAATATTTATTGCTGATTAGAAACTTAAGTTCCGTATATTTTCAAAACCTCATCACAGGTCCATAATGTATTGTATTCATGAGAGGGCGAATTTGCACTCAGTCATTGTTTTTTTAAATCTTACTAACATTTAGTTAAGCATTTGTTGTATTGCCTGACCATTTGTCTTTGTCTCCAACATAAATGATGTAAAACAAATGTTGTTAGTATATATTTGGATATTATTGTTTATTTATGCTAAACTCTGCTCCACAGATGAGACTGCTACTCCAAACATCATAACCAGCAGGCAAAGCAACATCAGTGAGAAGGTTCCCATGAAATTTGATGGAGGCCATCTTGATTTAAAGTCTTTATTTTCTTGTAACAGTCCTATTCAGGATAAACAAAAAAAAGATTATTCTCATTCTTAGGAGGAAGACCTGTGTTATGCCTCAGTGGACACCCATCAAGGGCAGAGGAGATCAAAGAAGAAGAAAGTCCAGAACTCTGACCTCAGTACCTACTCAGCAATCAATACTAGCAGAGTGACAAATACCAGCCATCAATACCAGAAGAGTTTAACCTATACCAGCCAACAATACCAGCAGTGAGACCTAAACCATTTCAATACAGCTGGGAGGATAAAGAATGACATTGACAGCTTGGATGTTTTAGTTGTTATATATAGTTATATATATATATTTGGATGTATTTAACTTTTGAAGAAATTATATATATATATATATATTTATATATATATACATATCATTTATATATCATTTTTTCCCCAAAACTTTTATTAATATTTTCTCCAGTCCATGGCATTTGATTTTATATGTTCATAACAATAGTGAGCTTTTTTATCATGATTTTAAACTGAAAGATAATAAATACATGGCCTTGGCTTTTGCTAATGTTTTTATGCATTTACAGATAAAATATAGGCTACAAATTGGTGAGCAAATACCTACTGCTTAGAAGAGATGAATAATATGTAGAACCACCAATCTCAACAATGCAGAATTCAAAGAAACACATCTGTAATTTTCTATCTAATCTTTAGACATTTCACCACAATGAGATCATCAGGAATCTATAAAAATAATTTCTCACAGCCTATAATTTATTAATCTGGTCCTGCATGGTAATCTCACTGGACAAGTGGAAGTGCTGATCAGTTCATTGCAGATATGGAGAATGACTGGTCTCTGCTTCTCTCCCGGAGTTTCCTCTTCTCCTTATTAACTCCTGACTTAACAAAACAACAAAAAACATCTTAAAGAGTTTTCACATCCTGGTCTGACTGATGAATTTAAACACTGACTGATATTTAGTAGACTGGTGTCCTGACCCACCATAAGTATTCCCAGTAAGGAAGGCAGCAGGGATGAGGACCAGAAACAGAGTTCTGGAGGACACCACCAGGACCCAGATCAGACCACAGACACCCAGTCCATACCAGACACCTAGTCCATTACAGTCACCCAGTCCATACCAGTCAGCCAGTCCATACCAGTCACCCGGTCCATACCAGTCACCCAGTCCATACCAGACACCTAGTCCTTAACAGTCAGTTCGTCCATACCAGTCAGCCAGTCCATATCAGACACCCAGTCCATACCAGTCAGCCAGTCCATACAAGACACCCAGTCCATACAAGACACCCAGTCCATACCAGTCAGCCAGTCCATACCAGTCACCCGGTCCATACCAGACACCCAATCCATACCAGTCACCCAGTCTATACCAGTCACTCAGTCCATACCAGTCAGGAAGGTCCATGGTGCCATTGGTGCTGGGGAAGGAAAAACATCACTAAACAGATTACTACCACCAACTACAGTACATATCCATTCAGTGTGTATATGCCCACTGTATTAAAAGGCTAGATCTCAAGTATTTTTCCTAGCAATTAATCCCAATACATTCCCACTCAAGAAAGAAAGACTTAAGACTTCACTCATATAGCTGCCTGTTGTCAACTCAAGGGGCAAAACCTTTTCGTTTAAATTTTATGGCAATACATAAATTTAGCAGATTTTCCTTAAAACAAGCCCAGTTGGAGCAATTAAGTCACTACTTTGATTCAAACACACACACACACACACAGTGGAGTGAAGTGAGGAATGATCAGTTGCTTTGTAACTGGCACAATTAGAAGATGCTAATGCTGGTGAGAGCATTTCCTGAACCATGTGATGTATATTCAGTGGATGTTCTGCAGTCACAGTACAGAGTGATGTTGTCTCCTGGTCTGACTCTCAGCACCACCTCTGATCCAGAGATCCCATTCTGACTGGAAGACACTGCGCCTACTGGTGGCAGAGAAAGGAAGGGTGTTACAACGCTTGGTTCATCAGAAACTTCTCTACACGTGGAAATACAGCAACCGTTACGGGTCGAAACAACATCTCAGTAATTAAAACACAGGCAGCAATTATCCAGGTAAAACACGTGTACTCCCATAAGGTTACAATTAAAGCCATACAAAACGTGTCCATCTTGTTGTATTCAGGTCTGGTGTGTTGTCTGAGGGTATTTGGGTCTAGGGGTGCAGATTTCCATGATGACGACATTAGATGGAGCTTTACCATGAATGGACATAGAGCAGGAAAAAGAAATTCCAAAACAAACATAAAGCTTCCTGTCAAATTAGAGTTAATTACACCTTTTAATACGAAATCTGACCATTGAAGACGAGAGCATTAAGTAGGCCTACAGATCTTTATAATGATGTTCGCGCAGCTTTAAATATTATCCGTCATACATGTACAATAATGTAGGTCTATTTTATTAACTGTTTGAAGTGCAGTCAGTTAGAGGCCCCTTTAAACTGGGTCACACACACAACCCTCTGGATTGTAATCCTCAGCTGATGAGCAGAACAAACACCAAGGATGAGAAGACAACACTCATAGAGACACTGAATACACACAGTGGTTTCATGCTCAATCAATATTTGTTGAGCATTATTAAACTGCTGTTTTTTGTAAACTACAATACCCATGATGCATTAGATACACAGTTGAGTGACACACTGGTATGACATTCAACCGAAAGTAGCTATTCTTGTTTTCCTGGTGATGTGTGATACATGTTTTTGTGTGTTGCATACACAGCATCAGTACACATGAACAACCATGATTTAGAAATGCAGATACAAATTCGCTGTCACCATTTGACAGAAGAATGTAAACAATTGTTATTGAAAAAACATATGTACATAAGAACGGAAACAGGAAGTCAGTGTGGGTTTCATGTTTATAAATACATGCTCTTAAAGTACAGTTTGTAATGTAAAATGTTGTGAAATAAAAATCAATATTACAGGTGATTTATGTACACACACTCATGTATTTTTTTTCCATTTATTTGTTATATCGATGTGTGTGTACATATAGTATGTTACCGTGCACATGATTATATATGTATGTATTGGTCTGTATGTGTGGTTTGTGGTCGGCTCAGCTAGCCCAGCTTCTCTCTTGTGGAGAGTTAAAGGGGCTGGACTCACAGACAAAGATATTCAAAGACATAGCTACTCACAGACCCGGCTACTCATAAACTCATAGGTCTGTGAATAGCTGGGACAGATAGTAGCTGGGTAGCTGGGGCTGTGAGTATCTGGGGCTGTGAGCATATTTGTCTGTGAGTAGCTGGGTCTGTAAGTAGCTGTGTCTGTGAGTAGTTGGGCCTGTGAGTATCTTGTTTAATAAACAGCAGTCAGTTGTATAACTGATACCATAATTGATTAGGAATAGCATGAAAAGTTAAAATACACCTGTTTTTCTGCAGAAGGAGTAGAAACAGAAGGTGTGGAGGAGATCTGAACAAACACAAAACACAGACTGAACAGCAGAATCCAACTGAGCATTTCAACCCAGATGCGAGGCCTTGATCAACATAGGTGATGCTGAATAGTGTTGTTTCAGACCAAACCACATTCTAGTAGCTATTTATTTGATCCCACATATTAGACACAACATCAACTGGTTATTACATGGGATTAATGAAAATTGTCATCATATCTTTTGCTGAGATATAACTGAAGGTCAAAGAGAGGAAACAGTGGTGGTTTACTGCAGGTCTTTCCTCCCACGCCTGGAACCTCTGGCCTACATTACTGATGGAGTTGAACTCTATACTATACATTACTGAACAGTACCAGAGAGAGCAAGATGATCACAGACTCACACCCAGGCAGGCAAGCACATATGAACACACACACACACATTCTGACAGACCACAAAACTACAGCAAATTGTGGCTTAAGTTGTTATGATGTATGTTGTGTGTGTCTGTCTGTGGTTTTCGACTATGTGTATATTTTGTGTGTGTGTTTTTGGGTTGCTCAGTTGGTAGAGCATGCCACTTGAAAAGACTACGCTGCAGATATTTTTCAACGAGGGATCAGTGTGCACTAAGATGAGAAAATGTGGTCTTTGTGACGGTCTCTCCTGGCACTCTACCTCTCCAAACATTCTGCATTTTGGCAGTGCACAAGGTTCTGTTGTACCCAGTAAAGAATGATGTGCCTAGCACAAACGCCCAAGGAACTATGGTTAAAGAATGACACCACCCAATTCTGATTGAGTCACACACATCACTAATGTTGACAAAACTTTTAACAAGAACTATTACCAGGTTTTAGGTTTACCAGACAGAAACATGATTTGAACAATGAAAAAGACATGCTGCACAGATAATTGTAAAGTCCTTTTACAATCCTTTTGGAATCAGGGCGTTCTCCCGGGGACACAGCCTAGAGTTCTGTCACCAAGAATGACTGTTGTCTGATTTGTTCCAGAACTTCCTCCTGGTTCCTTGGAGCTCCTGAGATCAAAACAAAAGAACATCTGGTAGAATCTTCAAATGCAGCACGGACTTGATTGACAGATATGTATTGAAGGTCTGGTAATGGCCTTGGTCATTTATGATACAATCTGATATCAGCTTGTAGTGGACCCATGTCCTTCTGACCCACCTTATATTTCCCCAACCCAGAAGGCACAAGGAACGAGCAGCAGATACAAAGCTCTGTAGGCCGCCAGCAGGATGGAGTAGACATCAGAGTAAGCCAAGTAACAGTCCGGAATTTCATCTGTTAGATAAGTCACCAATTTAAAATATTAGTTGTCTATGTACTTTAAAACCATCAAGCATCATTTCTTTACAATGTGTAATTGAATATTGTCTTTGCACGATCTAGTGTAAATTATTCTGGGTAGAATATTTAGATTTTCTTGTGTGTGAAACAATAAAACACAGAGTTTGTACACTTATTTTCCCAAGAAAACCAACCCATTAACCATAAACACAAACAAGCAGAGCATTCGTACCAAATGAAATCCTCCTGTTGGTGTTTCCATAGTGGTAGATCTCAGCGCAGTATATGTCCCTGTTCGCGGTGAGCTGCTTCTCGATGCCCACGGTGGCACAGTAATAGAGTCCAAGGTCAGACTCAGTGATGTTCTCAATCAGAAGATCGTAGACCCCCTTAGAATGCCTCCATATTAAAGTAAAGCGTGGCACCGGTTTCTCAAGTGAACTGAACACAGACACATTGAAATGGTCACTCCCACAGGAACGGTTCTGGTACCACAGAGTGGATATGTTGTTTATGACGTCACAGTGGAGAACGATGTGGTCTCCTGGTCTCACCCTCAGCTCCACTTCTGATCCAGAGATCCCATCCTGACTGGAAGAATCGGTGCCTATAGACAGGGTCACTTAAGGCATTAAATAACAAGAAAAGGAACCAGGCAAGAAGGGATGAATGTTGTTGCCTATGCTGGATTTGAAACAGGTTCTCCCATGAGACAGGCTGTGCTTTTAAACAACTACACCGGCAAAAATATGACAGATTTATATTACATAAAGATATTTAATAATGATAGAACACAGGTAAGACTACATGCCATAAAAACCCTGAAATAACACATATCAAACTAGTACAATGAAAGAAAAATAAACCAGCAATGTTAATCTGTAATCTATCAGTGCAAAAAGATGCTCTATTAATTTACTCACATAAGAGTGTGATCAGAGCGATTAGCAGCATGTCCATCTTCAAGTGGGAGAGTGAAGAGTGTAAGTAGGGGGGCATTTCCACTCTAGAGTTAGACGGTCCACCTCTATGCAAAATGTCATGGTTTCACACCTCTGTTTAAAACTGTAAGTTAAAACTCAGCAGGATATTCACACCAGACCTGGGTTCATGTACTGTTGACGTTTTAAATACAGTCAGCATCGCCTCATGCCTGTTTTCTGCGCTGGTAGGATGCGTTTCAGGACCATACTCACAATCCTTTAAGCCCAAAAAGCTCCAGATGAAACACTTATATAGTATATACAGAGTTGGGCAGTAACGAATTACAAGTAATTACAAAACTAACTGTAATCAGTCACCTTACCAGCAAAAATATTGTAATCGGATTACAGATACTTTTGAAAAAATGTATGATTACTTTTGGATTATTTCAATTGAAAAAGAATAGGTGCGCGAAATAATTATGACATGTTGTATGTTTGAATTTATTATTTAATGTTATAAAAACATTGTTATTTCAACCAAAACATTTATTGGGCGCCTCAGATGTGTGCGTGTGTGATCATCATGCGTGCGAAGGTGGACGCGCATAACCAGTTTAGTGACGGAGGAAGCGCGCTTAAATTTCTCCAGTTTTGCTTGGCTGGATGGCTGGTAAAAACAGAGTATATCTTCGATAATATTAAGCGAGTCATATAAAATGTTATTTAGTTATCTACTCGACGCATAATTCTCAGAACAATGATAGGCATACCTGGTGTTATATCTTTTTCAAGTTCCAAGGTTTATTTGTCAAATGCACCGAACAACACAGCCAGGACGAGTTGCACTGATAACTTTTACAGGAATTGTTTAATAGATTAGGCAACTATTTGTTAGATAGCTGTAATGGCGCTGCCTTCAATATGAAACATTACATGGAATTTACCACGACATTTGAGGAGAAAAGGTGTGTTTGGAAGCACTCTGCCAAAGGATGATTATTTGCATTTGACGCGGCCACATCAACTCCTATACAGGTAGGCCATGTGATTCTGCTTGCTTTGCATCTCTGAAAATTGTGTTCATTGGTTACCATTGGCTGCTTACATTATTTACTTTAAGCTTAGAGTGCAGGTTTTTAATCACAGTTTATTTCTTTAATTTGCGTTTTGAAAATCCATCAGGCGGCCATAATAATCGCAGGTTACGTTTGCGCGGGTAAATCTTATTTCTTTGCGGGTGTTCACGTGCATTCGGTTACTGCTACAATTTGATAATGTTGGTTGTGGAGCAAATCATCAGACTGCTGCAGATATAGTTAATGCACCAAAAGCTATGGATATCTTAATTTTATATGTACAACAAAGTCAATTATTTTGAATAGTTCTTGAAACCAGGTTAATTTATCTCAGACATATTGAATCATAGTTGTGTTGAAAATGCTGAATGGTCTGGTTGAATTTCAGAGAACTTCAGGGAAGCTAGTATAACAACCACACATTCACAGCAAGGCATGCACAGACCTATACACACACACACACACAAACACACACAAAGGGAGACAGGCGGACAGACAGACAGCTCCATTATAGGACATGGCTACTGTGTTAGTCTGTTGTCTCCTGAGGACATGTACCACTGTGTTAGTCTGTCTCCTGAGGACATGTACCACTGTGTTAGTCTGTGTCTCCAGAGGAAATGTACCACTGTGTTAGTCTGTGTCTCCTGAGGACATGTACCACTGTGTTAGTCTGTGTCTCCTGAGGACATGTACCACTGTGTTAGTCTGTGTCTCCTGAGGACATGTACCACTGTGTTAGTCTGTGTCTCCTGAGGACATGTACCACTGTGTTAGTCTGTGTCTCCTGAGGACATGTACCACTGTGTTAGTCTGTCTCCTGAAGACATGTACCACTGTGTTAGTCTGTGTCTCCTGAGGACATGTACCACTGTGTTAGTCTGTCTCCTGAAGACATGTACCACTGTGTTAGTCTGTGTCTCCTGAGGACATGTACCACTGTGTTAGTCTGTGTCTCCTGAGGACATGTACCACTGTGTTAGTCTGTGTCTCCTGAGGACATGTAACACTGTGATTAAATAATAACAATAATCACTATTTTACACATTTAAATAAACTAAAAAAGCTCTTGTGTTCATACAGTACACCGACACAACCTTGACCAGATGGACAAGGACAGGGACAGCAATGGGCTCCCCAAACCAGGTAATCCGCAGGTGTGGACCAGGACCTCATCTCCTCCTAAAATTTTAAACTGGAGGAAACTGAGAAAAGTTAGAAGTGCATTCCTCATATCCCCCAGCACAATAATATAGCAGCGTTCAAATATAGCGACTCATGACACCGGACATATTCTGCATTTTTATTTGTTCGCCCAGTTGGTCAGTGATTTGCAGAGAAAACGCTCATCCAGTAATTTACTGTAATCTGCTTTACATTTCAAGGGTTCAGTTGAGACATTGTGTGGTAGTTTAGTGGATGGAAACACTTGTGGTTTCAGACCTGAAGGCCCCTTAACATGGCAGAATAACTAGAACACCAAAACCATGATGATGCTTTCATGCAGAACAACATGGACACATTTACCTCCACATATACAGTATAGTGACTGATTCTGATTGTATTGTGACTGTACATAGTAGGATTCTGATTGTATTGTGACTGTACATAGTAGGATTCTGATTGTATTGTGACTGTACATAGTAGGATTCTGATTGTATTGTGACTGTACATAGTAGGATTCTGATTGTATTGTGACTGTACATAGTAGGATTCTGATTGTATTGTGACTGTACATAGTAGGATTCTGATTGTATTTGCTGTCTGCCTTGGCGTCCAGGGAGACCAAAGCACGATGTTTTGTGTATATTTTTAGGATGCTTCAAAAGGCCCTTGCAAATGTGTCATAAACATTATATAATCATGATTTGTTTCATGTTTGATAAAAAAAAAAAAAAGCATCAATTGTATCAGACCTCTGGTTTATGCATTCACTTTGGCCTCTGTCTAAAGACGACTTTCTCAGCAGGCAGAAATGACATCTAAATGAATACTTGAGGTCTTCCGGGTGTGTCTGAATGTTTTCCAGTGACATTACGTGACGTTTGTTTTAAAGATGTGCACCTCGACGCTAGACCTTCCCTGTCACGTCACAGGACATGAGTTTCTGAGAGAAAGACCACGAGCTGAAAATGTTCCACTCAATTGAACCAATCACTGCTCTGCTGCCCTTTAATGGTGAAGTCGATCTAGTCACTATCACGGAAATACACACCAGCGACTCTCTGACACCATTCAGACCCTGCTACTCTCTGACAACATCAGACCCTGCTACTCTCCGATAACATCAGAACCTGCTACTCAGACAGATGGACAGGTTGGGGGTTGCTCTCATCACAATCTCATGTGAGTAAACTAATACAGCTCCGGAAGAAATTAAGAGACCATTGCACCTTTTTCATTCCTTTCCAAAAAAGTCGAAAAGGAAGGTTTTGAGTGAGGAACAGAAGGGTAAATATTAAGAGACCACTGCAAATTGAACGCTGCTGTTCCACACTCAAAACTTTCCTTTTTAACTTTTTTGGAAAGGAAAGTAAAAGGTGCAGTGGTCTCTGCATTTTTTCCAGAGCTGCATAGCCAAGAACGTTTATCGTAAACTGCAACAATTGAATCATATATAGTTGATTTTACCAGATTTACATTAACATGTACATCAGCATGAAAAAGCTCGTTCGTGAAGAGAAGTCTTCGTCAAGTCATATTAAGATGACTTCCATGTTATCTGTTCATTTTGGAGTTGAGTTTCATCTCAACAGGCATGTTTTGTTCAGTTTTAGGCCAACTTGTAGGTGCTGTTTCCTCCGGTCAAGATGGGATCTCTGAATTAGAGGTGGAGCTGATAGTCAGACCAGGAGACAATGTGACTCTTTACTGTGACTGCATGACATCCACTGGAGTAGATATTTTGTGGTATAGGAACTGCTCTCACAAGCACCAGCCTCCTCTTGTTATTTCATCTTACAGGGATCACCTAATACCTTTTGATCAATATTTTCTAAATTTTATTCCTCGGTTTACCTTGTTGTGGAACCTCTCTAACAACACCTATGATCTACTGATTGAGAACATCACTGAATCTGACCTGGGACTCTACTATTGTGGGACTATGGAGACTAAGGTGAACATTGGAAAATCTATTGAAAAACAACGATTTTACAACTATGGAAATGTCACCACAAGGCTTTCATTTGGTAAGAACTTATTATTTTTCAAGCTGCATCTTATTTCTGTATCATGGGAATTGGTGTGAAAAGACAGTTGCTGTAAAGTGTCTTCAGTGATATGAAGGTAATTCTCCATTAAAACGGTCCTGTGTGTTTATGTCCAGACATCAGTCCAACCAAGCCCTCCTCCCCTCCTGAAGACTGTGGGGTGTGTTGGACTCTGATGTTCAGTCTGTGTCCTGTGTCTGCGCTCCTCTCCTCTCTCCTCTCCTCCTCCTGTGTTTACTCCTTCTGCAGAAAAAGAAACGGTACAGCACCTCATGTTACTTTCAACCTTGTCCGCTCTTTCACTTTGTAATCTATGTAACATTTAATCCATTAGGTAGTACTTCATGTATTCATATTATTGACCTCAACCGTTAGTCAATGCTACTGTCAATATGAGGAACGTCTTATAGCCTAGCGTTTTTATATTTTGCATTTTTTACTTAAAGGTTTGCATATTTTCTTGGTTTTATTGAGTTTTAATAATGCCAAATCTTTACAGCAACAATGGAGACAGCAGAGGTTCCTCTGAACAGGATCAACACCACAGGAAGTGGCAGCAGAGAGAAGGTACTGTGCCTGTTTCACTAAGGGTATTGTAGTTCTATTGGTGACCACCATTTTTTGTAGTCCACCTACTTTTGTAACCAGGTCTTATTCCAGTCAGTAGCATGTATACATTGTATACAAAAACATCTGTGATGATGTATTCAATATTTCTGGGGATTGATGATCAAAAATCTCCCTTGTCTCTGTCTGTGTCTGGGTCATTCTCTCTGTGTCTGTCTCTCAGGAGGAACAAGACCTGTGTTACGCCTCACTGGATATCCGCCAGGGACAGAAGAGACCAAAGAAGAAGAAAGTGCAGAACTCTGACTTCAGTACTTATTCAACCATCAAATACCAGCAGAGTGTGACCTAAACCAGCCAACAATACAAGCAAAGTGTGACCTAAACCAGCCATCAATACCAGCAGACAGTCATTAAAGACTTAACCAGTTGTAAATACAAATATTTTTTTCCATGTTAATGAAATTATAGTTGACAGTGACTTAGACAATAAAACACATTCTTCACTATATTTAGTACATTTCGTCGTCTTTATTAATTCAGAGATTTCTCCAGACACAAAGGAAACCTCTCCAATCACACCCATGGCAGGTGAGCAATACAAGCAGGGCCGGTCCTAGACATTTGTAACATAAGCGGTTGCCAAGAGCCACTAGGAAAGAGGGGGCTCCAAAAACATTTTGCTTAGGGCCCCCAAAGCCTAGAGCCCCTCCTCTATTACTGTGGATACATTATCATATTTCACTGAAATGACAATGTCATCGAGAGGGGTCAGCTGAGGTGGTTTGGGCATCTGTTCCGGATGCCTCCTGAACGCCTTCCCGAGAAGGTGTTCCGGGCCCGTCCCACCGGGAGGAGACCCCGGGGAAGACCTAGGACACGCTGGAGGGACTATGTCTCCCGGCTGGCCTGGGAACGCCTCGGTGTCCCCCGGAAGAGCTAGAGGAAGTGTCTGGGGAGAGGGAAGTCAGGGCATCTCTGCTTAGACTGCTGCCCCCGAAACCCGGCCGCGGATAAGCGGAAGAAGATGATGATGATGATGATGACAATGTAAAAATCTCTTGCATTCCACTTTCAAAGGTGTGGGCTATACACCAAGAGGGTGTGGCTCTTATGCTAAATGGGTGTGACCTATTAGCAGTTATGACTTTAGCAGATGAGGGGTGTGGCTTTACATCAATACTGTGGGCCTGCTCAACACTGCTACTGTGCAGGGGGTTTCTTTGACTGATAAACCAATCACCTTGCTTTGAGAAATATCCCATCGATATTATTTGCCAAACAGTCACTCCGACGTCATTTTATACAGTATCCAAGTATGGTTGACACCAACCACATTCAGATTCATTATACTGTACTGAAACTCACTATTATTTAAATCAGAATGTCCAGCCACTGTCGAATTTTGGTCACAAGCCTCTAATTTCCCCTTAAAACCAGAATGTCCATTAAAAGCCTCTCATGGTGAGGAGGTCAGTTAGTGTAACAGGTTCACACCTCATGACTGAATCAAGTCCATCTTGTCTGACAGAACAAGATAGAGATGAGAAATATTCAGGCTGTGATTCTTAGAAGAAGTCCTACCTCATGTTTTGAGTGTTATAAGTTGGTCTATATTTGTGGGGAACTAAGACCCTGACCAAAGTTTTACTATCTTTGTGGGGACGTGTACACCCCCACACACACACACACACAAGATCACAAAGGCTAACAAAGAAGTTGAAAAATGACGAGGCAAGTGGATGGAAACAACTGTGGTTTCTGGTGACCTAAAAATATCAGACCTGAAGATGTGAAGACTAGCCCCCTTACAGCATCACCACCTAGTGAACTACAACCCCCACAGACCTGAAGACTAGCCCCCCTGCAGCATCACTACCTGAATGAACTACAACCCCCACAGACCTGAAGACTAGCCCCCCTGCAGCATCACTACCTGAATGAACTACAACCCCCACAGACCTTAAGAATAGCCCCTATACAGCATCACCACCTGAGTGAACTACAACCCCCACAGACCTGAAGACTAGCCCCCTACAGCATCACTAGCTGAGTGAACGACAACCCCCACAGACCTGAAGACTAGCCCCCTACAGCATCACTAGCTGAGTGAACTACAACCCCCACAGACGTATACATGCATATAGAATGTTCCCTACCAAATACCTATTATTTACACTTGTTGACCACTACTAATGTTGTGGATTGTCTGATTCGGTAACTCACTCACACCTATGCATTGACACACACACACACAGACTCACTCTCTCTCTGTCAAACACACATCTTTCTTGTTTGCTTGTCTGCAGGGCCCCAGGGTAGAGCAACAACTGTCTTGTCACATGACAAGTGAATGGAAATAACTGTGGTTTGTACAGACCTAAAAGCCCCCTTAACATGTCAGTCCTGATGTCCTCCTTTAACCCCTCAGACCTCTCCTAAAACCAAAAGGCCCCTTTAACCCCTCAGACCTCCAGTTAGACCTGAACCCCTCCACGACAGAAGAGCAGCAGTAGCAGAGTAAAACCACCTCCCACACAGGACTGACTACATGTAGGGATGACAGTCAAGTCCGCAATTTCATGACTACCCATGAGTGCAAATGTACTTACTGTATGTAGACCAATACCTGTGTGGCCAAGTCTCATGTTGTTGGCATCATAGAACACCCAAAAGAGCTAGTCACTGATTGGCTGAGAGGACATACTCAGCAAAACAGGAAACCCACACTAACTTCCTGTTGCCGCAGTCAGTGTGTTGTCTGCTCGTCTGTCCGTTTTTCTATTCAGATCAAGGCCTGGATTGCATTTGTATCTTTAGTTCTATGACTACTTAAAAATCATTGTTTAATCAAATGCAAGTCCTAACTTGAGGCGAAATGCATTCTGACAACAGGGATTTAGGCCAAATTAAGACCTTTGACCATGAGCATTGATTCAAATTTCAAAGTTCAGACTCAACATATATTTGATTATTTGGAGTTTATTTTTTGAAAGTGGGTAGATAATGGCCATTTATTGTGATATTTGTTGTGACCACCTCAACACTGGATATTTTCAGTGACATTAAAATGGCGTTAAGGTTGTTAGCCTCAGGGTGTTTAGCTCGATGCTGGACCCTCCTCTTCACGTCACACAACATGGCTTCAACTTGAAAACTTTCCATTTGATTGAACCAATCGCTGCTCTTATGTCCTTTCATGGTAAAGTAGATCTAGACACCATCGCGGAAGCACACAACAAACACCCTGCTACTGTCTGACACTGAAGACCTTCTACCCACTAACACCACTTAATCAGGCCTTTACCAGATGGACAGAATGAGTGTTTCTCTTTTGGCACTTATTTGTAAGTCACCTATTGCTTTATTTGCTTTAGTATCTGATGTATGATTGACTGTATTGTTACTGACATATTGTGATGACCATGATGTTTCCTTTATATTTGCAAATCACAAAGGTTTCTGATGAACCAAGCGTTAACGAATCATATCCCCTAACACTGTTCCCTCCTTTTACCTGTAGGTGCTGTTTCCTCCAGTCAGGATGGGATCTCTGGGTCAGAGGTGGAGCTGAGAGTCCGACCAGGAGACAATGTGACTCTCTACTGTGACATGTTACTCCCTAATACCCTAATTGTGTGGTACAGAAACTGTTCTCATGTGGACCAGCCACATTTGGTCATTACACGTCACAAGCGGGTTAGAGACCCGAAATATTTGGAAAACTTTCAAAGTGCCTTTTCTCGGTTTACTCTGGTTTGGAACATCAGTAAGAGGACCCATGACCTACTGATTGAGAACGTCACTGAATCAGACCTGGGACTCTACTACTGTGGGACTAACACAACTATAATGGAAGAAGGAAACCAAACTGAAAAGGAAGACTTCAACCGCTATGGAAATGTCATCACCAGGCTTTCATTTGGTAAGAACTATATCATTTTTCAAGCTTAATGTCTGGATCTTGGGAATTGGTTAGACATGTCTAGTTTCCTGGAGAGAGAGGAGGTGGTTGAAACATCTGTCTGTGGTATTAGGCGCTATTCTCAGTTCACCTCCGTGTTTTTCAGACATCAGACCTGAGTCCTCCTCACCTCCTGTAGACTGTGGTCTGTGTTGGATTCTGCTGGTCAGTTTGTGTCCTGTGTCTGTCCTCCTCTCCTCTACCTGTGTCTACTCCTTCTGCAGAAGATCAGGTAGAGTTGTCTTCTTCTATTACTTCCCAGCACTAGGTTTTCTTCTAACATTTTATATTGAATGCACTCCATCCGCTGAAGCTGAGCACTTTCTAAACACAAAAACACCTGGCATGTGATTCTGTCTTCGAAACATGTAGAACGTGACTTTCATAGATGTGAAAAATCCTTCCAGATGTTAAATGTAATTAGCATAAAATATAGAGCATCTGTATCAAAGTGTTCAATGGAATGTATTATTTCAGTAACATGTTTCTGACAGTTTGTGTCCATTACGTTCCAGATCACATAAATAGCTACAGAGGAAATCCACCAGTTTTACATTTATGTTGTTGAACATGGTGTTTTCTAGTTACTTAATCTATTAATCATCATCATAGCAACTTGAACTGTACTCAGTCCACAGTATTTATATCACCAGTTACATCACACCCACACAACAGTACAGTTCCATCTACAGTCCACAGTATTTATATCACCAGTTACATCACACCCACACAACAGTACAGTTCCATCTAAACTGTAACTCAATAAGGTTCACACATACAGATGAATTGCGTTCTGTGTCTTGCTGCTCAGCACTCAAGGCATGTGATCTTATGAAGGCAATAAGGCAGGTATGAGCAACTTGCAGCCCGCGGCCCGCATGCGGCCCCCACCCCCTCTATTTCCAAGTTATCTGCAGCCCCCCGATGACCAGTACATATAAGTACCGTGGCCCCCACCCCCATCCAGGTTGCCCAACCATGTAATATATCTCACCTCTCCCTCTTTACTCTGTGACATACTTGCTACAGTACATGATTACAACATTCCGGATGGTCTATAATATAAATAATAGTCATCCCATTGGATATGGATGGTCTATAATGTATATAATAGTCATCACATTGGATATGGATGGTCTATAATGTATATAATAGTCATCACATTGGATATGGATGGTCTATAATGTATATAATAGTCATCCCTTTGGATATGGATGGTCTATAATGTATATAATAGTCATCCCATTAGATATGGATGGTCTATAATGTATATAATAGTCATCCCATTGGATATGGATGGTCTATAATGTATATAATAGTCATTAAAGGGAGAGGATGCACCCAGTGATTGTATTTGATGTAGTGGATTTTTTTGTTAATCTTACTAACATTTATTAACAGAATGTCATATTTCCTAACCATTGGTTTTTGTCCCCAATATGAGTTACTTAAAACAAATGTTGTTAGTACAATTTAAGTCTTAATATACATAATTTTGCTTATTCATGCCAAACTCTAATCCACAGTTGGAACTGAGACTCAGCCTACTCCAGACATGAATACCAACCAGCACATTGTCAGCAGCCAGAAGGTACCTGTGAAGTTAGATAGTTACAAAAAGGGAGACCATCTTGATTTTTAGCCTATATTTTCTTGTAACGCAGTCCTGTTCAGAAGAAATAACACTGCATAATATCTCATACATGATGTATCAATAGTTTTTACAAATTAAATAATGTTCTCTCAAATAGTGGGAAGGCGATGTGTGTTATGCCTCACTGGACATCCGTCAGGGACAGAAGAGACCAAAGAAAATGAAGGTTGAGAACTCTGATCTCAGTACCTATTCAGCCATCAATACCATCAGAGAGTGACTTATACCAACCATCAAAACCATCAGAGAGTGACCTATACCAGCCATCAATACCATCAGAGAGTGACGTATACCAACCATCAAAACCATCAGAGTGACCTATACCAACCTTCAATACCATCAGAGAGTAACATATACCAGCCATCAATACCATCAGAGAGTGACCTATACCAGCCATCAATACCATCAGAGAGTGACGTATACCAACCTTCAATACCATTTGAGTGTGACCTATATCAGCCATCAATACCTGCAGAGTGACCTATACCAGTGATCAATACTAGCAGAGTGACCTATACCAGCCATCAATACCATCAGAGATTGACCTATACCAGCCCTAAATACCATCAGAGAAGGACCTATACCAGCCCTCAATACCATCAGAGAGCGATCTATACCAGCCATCAATACCATCAGAGAGTGACCTATACCAGCACTTAATACAATCAGAGTGTGACCTGTACCACCCACCAATACCAGTAGAGTGGCCTGTACCAGCCATCAATGCCAGCAGAGTGACCTATACAAGCCATCAATACCAGCAGAGTGACCTATACAAGCCATCAATACCATCAAAGAGTGACATATACCAGCCATCAATACCATCAGAGAGTGATGTATACCAGCCCTCAAAACCAGCAGAGTAACCTATACAAACCATCAATACCAGCGGAGTGACTTATATCAGCCATCAATACCAGCAGAGTGACTGGTATAGGTCATACAGCTGGTATTTTTTGTTGGTACTATATAGGTCATTTAGCTGGTTTCAATACCATCAATACATGAAGAATATAACCTATACCAGCCAACAATACCAGCAGTAAGACCTATAGCATTACAAAGCAGCTTGGGGGACAACGAATGACAATGAGAGCTTGCATATTTGTAATTGTGAAGTTTTATGTATATTTGGATGTATTTAACTTCTGAATAAAGGACAGTTATTATATTATAGCTTTTTATTAATATTTAGTCCTTAAGCCCTTGCTTTTGAGTATAAATGTTCATAACAAAATAACTTGTTCATAACAAGTTTTTTTAATCATGATTTTTGAACTCAATGATTATAATTAAACATATAAACTAAATCATTGTATTTCATTCTATTAATTTCTTTATTTAACATTAATTCAGTTGTTTGGGATACAAAGAAAAACCCACAGGTTACCTCAGGAGAAATACAGGCTGCTCTGGAAAAAGACAGTGTGGTTGTTTCAAGGAGGACAATATGACGATACTTGAGCAAAAATGAGCAGCATGGTCGAGTTGCCAAAAAGAAGCATTTACTGCGCCAATGCCAGAAAAAAGATTGGTTACAATATGCCCAACAACACCTTGACACACCTCACAGCTTCTGGCACACTGTAATTTGGAGTGACGAGACCAAAATAGAGCTTTATGGTCACAACCATAAGCGCTATGTTTGGAGAGGAGGTAACAAGGCCTAAAGTGAACAGAATACCATCCCCACTGTGAAACATGGTCGTGGCTCACTGATGTTTTGGGGGTGTGTGAGCTCTAAAGGCACAAGGAATCTTGTGAAAATTATGGCAAGATGAATGCAGCATGTTATCAGAAAGTACTGGCAGACAATTGGCATTCTTCTGCACAAAAGCTGTGCATGGAATGCTTTGACTTTCCAGCACGACAATGACCTTAAGCACAAGGCCAAGTTGAACCTCCAGTGGTTACAGCAGACAAAGGTGAAGGTTCTAGAGTGGTCATCATAGTCTCCTGACCTTAAAATCATCGAGCAACTCTGGGGAGATCTCAAACATGCGGTTCATGCAAGTTGACCAAAGACCTTGCATGACCTGGAGGCATTTTGCCAAGACGAATGGGCAGCTATACCACCTGCAAGAATTCAGGGCCTCATAGGCAACTATTACAAAAGACTACATGCTGTCATTGATGCTAAAGGGGGCAATATACAATATTAAGAACTGAGGGTATGCAGACTTTGGAACAGGGGTCAGTTGATTTATTTCTTCGTTTTTTTCTTTGCCATGTTTTGTTTTATAATTGTGCCATTCTGTTATGACCTACAGTTGAATGTGAATCCCATAAGAAATAAAAGAAATAAATGTTTTGCCTGCTCACTCATGTTTTTTTTTTTACAAATGGTACATACAGCTCTCGATTTTGAGTGAGGAACCGTAGCTTTCAATTTGCAGTGTTCTCTTAATTTAACCCTTCTGTTCCTCACTCAAAACCTTTCTTTTCAACTTTTTTGGAAAGGAAAGAAAAAGGTGCAGTGCTTTTTATGAACCAGAATAATGCACACTTGTTATTTTTGGATTAGACTATTGCAGTGCTCTTCTCTCTGGTTACTCTGATAAGATACTGAGTAAAGTTTGATCACATTACTCCAGTACAAGCCTCTCTACACTTGCTGCCTGTTAAGGCTTGGGCTGCTTGTAAAGTTTTACTGTAAACTTCCATAGAGCTCCATTATTAGTGGAATCATCTGTCAATCCATGTGAGAGACACTGACTCAGTCTCTACCTTTAAGGGTTTACTGGACTCATCTCCTCAGCTGGGTTCATGATTAAATGTAGTCTGTCTCAAGGGTTTACAATCCACCCTGGTTGTCTTTGCCTGGCGGTCTCTCATCTCGGCTGGGATGTTCTCTCTCCAATGACATTACTCTTTTTTTAACAGCTTCATCAAGGTAATTCATACCAAGTATATACAATAGAGTATATGTATAAGCATCAAACTTTGAGGCACCCCTTTATGTATACCCAATCCACAATAATACCCTGAGTTCAACCCTGGAGATGATTATAAAACCACCTCAACATGGTGAACGATGGTGGAAGAACATCTAAGACGGTAACACATTTTTGCTCATCGGATCAGGGTTTAGTTTTGGTTGTCGAAGAGCTACGGTAACGATGCGTCTGTTTTTAACCAGGAAGCCATAGATATGTGCTGCCTCCGATGCAGAAGAAGTGAAAAGAATGTTGTCATTTTGGGACATCAGTGGTGCACAGTAGGAATGGTGATTTCAGGAAGTGTACAGCAACAGTCTGCATTTCATCTGGCATAGATGTCACAAAAAGGGTGATTGTACCTGCAAAACTTTACTAAATTGTAACACAGAATGTATGCCGATCAAATGTAATTTCCCTAATTGGGAATTTTCACTGTGACAGAATATTTTTCCTGTACATTTCATTTATTCTACAAAGTTATAGCTAGCGCTAGCCTGGCCCTGCCCTCCTTGAGGGAGAGAAGTTAAGACACGGTCCAAAGATTTATGGACTTTGACACAATATTTGTTTATTTTTTAATTTTCAATTAAAGGTGTCTGGTTTTTTCATTGTAATTTCATGTGCCTTAAAAAGTGTGTAAAGGGTGTTGTCATACATAAATGGTGAAATATGTACACAAATCCCAAAAAGCTATAGCCTATAGCCCTTCCCAAAAAATTCCCAAATGTTTGTTTCTAATTAATATTAATGTTGGAATTGGGTACACATTTCTCATCTGCTCTACAGGAATACACACTATTTCTACAGCTAAAATGTCAGCCAGTGTGCAGCTTGTTTTGCTGAATGGGCTAGAATATGTAGAGTGATAGTGAGTCCCTGTAATCTAATGACACGTTTGAGACGTAACAGTCATTATGAGGTTGAGAACTTCTCCCCACCAGAATCTCCCGGTTCAACAGGTGGCCGAGTCGGCACGGTGCCATATCTATTAGACCGGTTGGCGCCGGCTCCAGGACCCCTCGCTTGAGTGACGTAAGAAAAATGTGTTTGTTGAAACTGCAACTGCAGTTTTGAATCACGTGGCAAAGAGCTTGATATTGTACTAAAACCCCCAAACGTGAAGTTTGCAGCAAATGTTTCTTGGTCAGATAGTTTACATAATGGTTGTCAGTAAGTGCAGGAGTAAATGCAGGAGGAGAGGAGAGAGGAGAGGATGGCAGACACAGGACACAGACTGAACATCAGAGTCCAACACAGACCACAGTCTTCAGGAGGGGAGGAGGGCTTGGTTGGTCTAATGTCTGGACAGAACGCACAGGAATACAAATCACACAAGAAACAAATCAACATGGAAGATGAAGACATAGAACACAGCTTGAAAATCACAAAATGAAACTCTGTTGGAGACATTTCCATATTAGTATGACTCATTCTGTTTAATAACTAATTTCCCTCCTTCATCCGTCACCTTTGTCTCCACAGTTCTACGGTTGTACAGTCCCAGGTCAGATTGAGTGATGTTCTCAATCAGTAGGCCAGAGGGGCTCCACAATTCTGTAATCCCAGGAAACATTTTTAGACAAGCATCAGCTTTTGTTGAATGTCAAACTTGTATTGAGTAGTGCATCAAAAGGGGAGAAAAAGGAGGTGCTAATGGTGACCTGGCATGGGACAAAACTAAGTTCAACAGATACGCTCAAGCATATGTCACCCACAGACTGATATGTTGTGTAAACGTCTAAACAACATAATCAAAAGCATGTTGAGCAGAGTTGCTTCTAGTGACATAAAGACCTTTCCGGTCTACAATAGAATACGTTACCCTGGTGCAGGACCAACTATCTGTGATCTGGCCCATAGTAAAAAAGCACGGGGACAAGGCGAAACAGAC
This sequence comes from Esox lucius, assembly GCF_011004845.1. Lineage (NCBI taxonomy): Eukaryota > Metazoa > Chordata > Actinopteri > Esociformes > Esocidae > Esox > Esox lucius. Next base: position 19,032,943 of record NC_047593.1, read on the forward strand.
TCCAGCCCAGGCCTACAAAAAGTCTCAGTGGGACAGAAAGTGATGTTACCTGTGCACACGGCAGAGCACGGCTTGCTGGGCGCACTGGAGGTAACAGGATATGGTCTCACCGGTCAATCATCACCTGAATCAGCCGGACAGGAGGAAGAAGGAGCCACAACTCTAACATGTAAGTCTGCTAAAGGAGTACTATGAAAGAGAGGAGGGTGTGGCTTTGACGGCAGTGGAGGAGCAACAGCCACCGCCGAAATCTCCGCCAGGGAATTCTCTTTGACACCAGGACAAACTGATGTGCTGCTCCTTAACACGAGGGACCAATGTGAACTAAGATGAGAAATGTATATTCTCTGTGACCTTCTATGCCGGCACTGCACCATGATGACAAAACACATAACAACAACCAGGCTCACCAGAGAGAAACATGATTTGAACACTGAAAAAGGCATGCGGCACAGATAATTGTGAAGTCCTTTTCCTCAGGAGTCAGGGCGTTCTCCCGGGGACACAGCCTAGAGTTCTGTCACCAAGAATGACTGGTCTCTGATTCGTTCCTGAACCACCTGGTTCCTTGGAGCTCCTGAGATCAAAACAAAAGAACATCTGGTAGAAGCATCAACTCCAGCAGGCACATGATTGACAGATATTGTTAGTCTGTGTCTCTTGAAGACATGTACCACTGTGTTAGTCTGTGTCTCCTGAGGACATGTACCACTGTGTTAGTCTGTGGTCTCCTGAGGACATGTACCACTGTGTTAGTCTGTGTCTCCTGAGGACATGTACCACTGTGTTAGTCTGTGTCTCCTGAGGAAATGTACCACTGTGTTAGTCTGTGTCTCCTGAGGACATGTACCACTGTGTAAGTCTGTGTCCCCTGAGGACATGTACCACTGTGTTAGTCTGTGTCTCCTGAGGAAATGTACCACTGTGTTAGTCTGTGTCTCCTGAGGACATGTACCACTGTGTTAGTCTGTGGTCTGTAGTCACAGACCACAATTAAGTATGTGATCTATTCAACCACAGTAAATGCATCCACACGAGGAGTTTCACCACAGTAAATATATCCAAGTGGTGAGTTACACCACAAAATCTCTGAATCTCTCAAAATAATCATTGTTTAAAAATACATATACTCATTACTTCACACAATAAAATAAGTTAAAAAGGCTCCTGTGTTCATACAGTACACCGACACAACCTGGGTTCAATCAATCAAATTTATTTATAAAGCCCTTTTTACAACAGCAGTTGTCACAAAGTGCTTTACAGAGACACCCGACCTTAAACCCCATGGAGCAAACAACAGTAGTGTTGAATTTCAGTGGCTAGGAAAAACTCCCTAAGAAGGCCGAATTTTAGGAAGAAACCTAGAGAGGACCCAGGCTCAGAGGGGTGACCAGTCCTCTTCTGGCTGTGCGGGGTGAGATATTAAGAGTCCAATTGGAATAATTAATACATTTCTCTGGGCTAAATCCAGAGGCTATTTGATTTTAGAATAGGTCAGAAGTATGACCAGGTGGACAAGGACAGGGACAGCAATGGGCTCCCCAAACCAGGTAATCCGCAGGTGTGGACCAGGACCTCATCTCCTCCTAAAATTTTTAACTGGAGGAAACAGAGAAAAGTTAGAAGTGCATTCCTCATATCCCCCAGGATAATAATATAGCAGCGTTCAAATATAGCGACTCATGACACAGGACAAATTCAGTGTTTTTGTATTTGTTCGCCCAGTTGGTCAGTGTTTTGCAGAGCAAACGCTCATCCAGTAATTTACTGTAATCTGGGTTTACATTAACATTTCAAGGGTTCAGTTGAGACAATGTGTGGTAGTTTAGTGGATGAAAACACATGTGGTTTCAGACCTGAAGGCCCCTTAACTGGGTTGAATGACTAGAACACCAAAACCATGATGATGCTTTCATGCAGAACAACATGGACACATTTACCTCCACATACAGTATAGTGACTGTACATAGTAGGATTCTGATTGTATTGTGACTGTACATAGTAGGATTCTGATTGTATTTGCTGTCTGCCTTGGCGTCCAGGGAGACCAAAGCACAATGTTTTGTGAATATTTTTAGGACGCTTCACACCTCGGTCTGAAGACAGTGGGCAGAAATTACTTGTGAATGAACACTTGAGGGCTACCGGGTGTCTGAATATCTGAAAATGTTCCAGTAACATCACGTGACGTTGGTGTTAAAGATGTGTACCTCAACGCTAGACCCTCCCCTTTCATGTCACAGGACATGGGTTTCAGAGAAAAACACCACGAGCTGAAAATGTTCCACTCGATTGAACCAATCGCTGCTCTTCTGCCCTTTAATGGTGAACTAGATCTAGTCACCATCTCGGAAATACGCACCAAAGACCAAGTGACTCTCAGACACCGAAGACCCTGGTCCTCTTTGACACCTTCAGAACCTGCTACTCAGACAGATGGACAGGTTGGGGGTTGCTCTCATCATAATCTTATGTGAGTACACTAATATGTATCATTTTTTGCTGTTTGCTGCAGAGCTGTAAACAAGTATTGTAAACTGCACCAATTGTAAAAATACTCATTTCAGATTTACATCAACATGTACATCAGGATGGGAAAGATTTTTCATGAAGAGAAGTCTTCATCAAGCCCAATAAGATATCATCTGTGTTATTTGTTCATTTTGGAATTGAGTTCCATGCCAAGTAAATTTCATGCTGACATGTTTTGTTCTGTTATAGGCCAACTTGTTGGTGCTGATTCCTCCAGTCAGGATGGGATCTCTGGATCAGAGGTGGAACTGATAGTCAGACCAGGAGACAATGTGACTCTGTACTGTGACTGTAGTAGACTCTCTACTGTGACATCCACCAAAGTAGATATTGCGTGGTTCAGGAACTGCTCTCACAAGTTCCAGTCTCCTTTCGTTATTTCAACTTACAAGGATCCCCAAAAAACCTTTGATGAATTTTTTGAAAATCCTATTCCTCGGTTTACCTTGTTGTGGAACTTCTCTAACAACACCTATGATCTACTGATTGAGAACATCACTGAATCTGACCTGGGACTCTACTACTGTGGGACTATGGAGACTAAGATGAAAGTTGGACAATGTATTGAAAAACAACACTTCTACAGCTATGGAAATGTCACCACAAGGCTTTCATTGGGTAAGAACATCATATTTTTCTTATTTCTGTATCATGGGAATTGGTGTGTAAAGACAGTTGCTGTAAAGTGTCTTCAGTGATATGAAGGTAATTCTCCATTAAAACGGTTCTGTGTGTTTATGTCCAGACATCAGTCCAACCAAGCCCACCTCCCCTCCTGAAGACTGTGGTCTGTGTTGGACTCTGATGTTCAGTCTGTGTCCTGTGTCTGCGCTCCTCTCCTCTCTCCTCTCCTCCTCCTGTGTTTACTCCTTCTGCAGAAAAAGAAACGGTACAGCACCTCATGTTACTTTCAACCTTGTCCGCTCTTTCACTTTGTAATCTATGTAACATTTAATCCATTAGGTAGTACTTCATGTATTCATATTATTGACCTCAACCGTTAGTCAATGCTACTGTCGATATGAGGAACGTCTTATAGCCTAGCGTTTTTAAACTTCTATTTTTTACTTAAAGGTTTGCATATTTTCTTGGTTATAGTGAGTTTTAATAATGCCAAAATCCACTCCACAGCTACATTGGAGACAGCAGAGGTTCCTCTGAACAGGATCAACACCACAGGAAGTGGCAGCAGAGAGAAGGTACTGTGCCTGTTTCACAAAGGGTATTGTAGTTCTATTGGTGACCATCATTTTTTGTAGTCCATCTACTTTTGTAACCAGGTCTTATTCCAGTCAGTAGCATGTATACATTGTATACAAAAACATCTGTGATGATGTATTCAAAATATTTGGTGATTGAGGGTAAAAAATCTCCCTTGTCTCTGTCTGTGTCTCGGTCATTCTCTCTGTGTCTCTGTCTCTCAGGAGGAACAAGACCTGTGTTACGCCTCGCTGGACATCCGCCAGGGACAGAAGAGACCAAAGAAGAAGAAAATGCAGAACTCTGACTTCAGTACCTATTCAGCCATCAAATACCAGCAGAGTGTGACCTAAACCAGCCATCTATACCAGGAGACAGCCCTTACAGAAATACAAATGTTTTTTGTTTCATGTTAATTAAATATTAGTTCATACTGTGTAAGACAGTAAAAAAGACATTTTGCTGTCTTTATTAACCAAGAAATACAGAGATTTCTTCATTTCTCCAGACACAAAGGAAACCTCTCCAATCACACCCATGGCAGGTGAGCAATACAAGCAGGGCCAGTTCATGACATATGCAACATAAGCGGTTGCCAAGAGCCACTGGGAGAGAGGGGGCTCCAAAAACATTTTGATTAGGGCCCCCAAAGCCTAGAGACCCTCCTGTATTACTCTGGATACATTATCATATTTTACTGAAATGACAATGTAAAAATATCTTGCATTCCACTTTCAAAGGTGTGGGCTGTGCACTAAGAGGGTGTGGCTCTTATGCTAAATGGGTGTGACCTATTAGCAGCTGTGACTTTAGCAGATGAGGGGTGTGGCTTTACATCAATACTGTGGGCCTGATCAACACTGCTACTGTGCAGGGGGTTGCTTTGACTGATTAACCAATCACCTTGCTTCGAGAAATATCAATATAATTTGCAGAGCGGTCGTTCTGACTTAATTTAATACAATGACAGTTTAATACTGATTTCAACTGACTCAGTGGAGATCGAGAAATTATTGGTTTCTGCTGTTCTTCTGAACTTCCATCCTCTCTTTATGAACTCCTCATTTTAACACATCGACAAAACACAGCACATTAGGATTACATTTCCATTGTTGGCAGAACACCTCATACTGATATGAGTATCTCAATGTGTTCCTGGCTCACCGTATGTTTTCCTGAAGAAGACGGCCGCAGGAATGAGGACCAGAAACAGAAACCCTGCTTAGACCACAGTCAGGAGAAACTTCAGGGGAAGAGGAGGTACGGAAAAACAACAACAACAACGTCACAGATTATTGTATTCCAGAGGTCAAACTAAGTGACCTGTATATCCATGCATGGTTAACACCAACTACATGCAGATTTATTGTACTGCACTAAAATACACTATTTATATTAATGCAGTGATACAGTGATGACCCTGGAAGAGGGGACTTTTACATTGTTCTTGTCATGAAGTGGAATTTGGGTCACAGGTTGTATCTTCTAGTTCCCCCTTCAAACCACGCCTGTAAACAGCCGGGCCCTCTCATGTTGTGAGTGTCAGAGAGCAGCTTGGTCTTTGATGTGGAGATGACCACAAAGGATCCACACACAACTGCCTCCCTGCACTCTCATGTTAGCAGCTCACACCTCATGACTGAAGCACGTCCATCTTGTCTGACAGTACAAGCTAGATGAGATGAAAAATATTCAGGCTGTGATGCCAAGAGGGAGAAATCCTTCTTGCATGTTGAGTGTTTGAGGTGTAAGCATTTAACATGTAAATGTTATTTTCTACACATACCTGATACATATTTTATTAAATATAATGACAAATTGTTTTTCATAAAGACCTACATAGTTTATGCATGAATGCAAACACACTAATACACACAAACGTTTTACTCTCTTTGTGGGGACATGTATACACACACACACAGACACAAACATGCTCACAGGACCACAGAGGCTAACAAAGAAGTTGACAAATGACGTGGCAAGTGGATGGAAACAACTGTGGTTTCTGGCTAAAAACATCCGACCTCAAGAACTGAAGACGTGTAGACTAGCCCCCTACAGCATCACTAGCTGAGTGAACTTTAAACCACAACTAATGTTACCAACTGTCTGATCAGTTTTAAACCTGTGCATGGACACACACACACATACATTCACACACACACACACACACACACACACACACACACACACACACTTCCTGTGTGTCTGCAGGGCCACAGTGCAGAGCAACAACAGTCTTGTCACATGACAAGTGAATGGAAATAAATGTGGTTTGTACAGACATGAAACCCCCCTTAACCTGTCAGACCTGATGACCTCCTGTATACCCTCAGACATTTCGTAAAACCTGAAGGCCTCTTTATCTCCTCAGACTACTCCCAGGACCTAAAGATGCCTTTAACCCTTTAAGACCTCTCCTAAGACCTAAAAGACCCTTTAACCCATTAAAACCTCTCCTAAGGCCTAAAAGACCCTTTAACCCATTAAAACCTCTCCTAAGGCCTAAAAGACCCTTTAACCCATTAAAACCTCTCCTAAGGCCTAAAAGACCCTTTAACCTGTTAAGACATCTCCTAAGGGGCATAATGGCAGCTGTTTTTAGAGACATTGGGGAAATGCCTGATTGCAGAGAGCCACTAACTATTTGCTTTAGATCCATTGTTATAGAGTAATTTTTTTTTTAAAGAAGTCAGATGGCAGTGTGACGAGACGACGTGGAAGCCGAGGAAGGATCAGTAGTAGAATGAGCGACACGCTCACACTTGGTTCATCAGAAACTTCACTACACCCGGATATACGACAAACAACACTGTCAAAACAATATCTCTGTAACGAAACACAGTTTAAAATGTGTACAGTTTAAACGATACAAAACATGTCCATCTTGTTGTCTTCGGGTCCGGTGTGTTGTCTCAGAGTATCTGGGTCTTGGTGTGGAGATTTCCGTGATGACCACAGTAGAGAGAGCGTTACCATGAAAGGACATGAAGCAGCAATTGGTTCAGTCAAATGGATAGTTTTTAGTTCGTGGTCCATCGCTCTGAAACCCATGTCCTGTGACGGCAAAAGGATGGTCTAGCATTAACATATAGTCAGACATCTTTCACACCTTCATGTAACCCAGGATACGTCGATTTGACCACATCCACCATAATACCCTGCGTTCAACCCTGGAGATGATTATAAAACCACCTCAACATGGTGAACGATGGTGGAAGAACATCTAAGATGTTAACTCATTTTTGCTCAGGGGCATCATGGTTTAATTTTGGTTGTTAAAGAGCTATGGTAATGATGCATCTGTTTTTAACCAGATCACCGTAGATATGTGCCGCCTCTGATGCAAGAGAAGTGAAAGAATATTGTCATTCAGGGACATTAGTGGTGCACAGTAGGAATGGTGATTCCAGGACATTAGTGGTGCACAGTAGGAATGGTGATTCCAGGACATTAGTGGTGCACAGTAGGAATGGTGATTCCAGGACATTAGTGGTGCACAGTAGGAATGGTGATTCCAGGACATTAGTGGTGCACAGTAGGAATGGTGATTCCAGGACATTAGTGGTGCACAGTAGGAATGGTGATTCCAGGACATTAGTGGTGCACAGTAGGAATGGTGATTCCAGGACATTAGTGGTGCACAGTAGGAATGGTGATTCCAGGACATTAGTGGTGCACAGTAGGAATGGTGATTCTAGGACATTAGTGGTGCACAGTAGGAATGGTGATTCCAGGACATTAGTGGTGCACAGTAGGAATGGTGATTCCAGGACATTAGTGGTGCACAGTAGGAATGGTGATTCCAGGACATTAGTGGTGCACAGTAGGAATGGTGATTCCAGGACATTAGTGGTGCACAGTAGTAATGGTGATTCCAGGACATTAGTGGTGCACAGTAGGAATGGTGATTCTAGGACATTAGTGGTGCACAGTAGGAATGGTGATTCCAGAAAATTAGTGGTGCACAGTAGGAATGGTGATTCCAGGACATTAGTGGTGCACAGTAGGAATGGTGATTCTAGGACATTAGTGGTGCACAGTAGGAATGGTGATTCCAGGACATTAGTGGTGCACAGTAGGAATGGTGATTCCAGGACATTAGTGGTGCACAGTAGGAATGGTGATTCCAGGAAGTACACAGTAACAGTCTACATTTCATCTGGGCATAGATAGATCACAAAAAGGGTGATTGTTGTTCCGAAATGTTCCTGATATGAATCACATGATGATCACATGATGATCAAATATTTTCACTGTGACAGAATATTTTGCCTGTACATTTGATTTATTCCACAAAAGTCTAGCTTGCGCTAACCAGGCCCCGCCCCCATTGAGTGACGGAGTAGGAAGAGTAGGAAGTCCACAGATTGATTGACAGCCACACAAGATGGTTTGTTATTCCCAATAAAATGTGCCATGTTTTTTCATTGTCATTTTTGTAAATGTGTTGTCATATCTAAATGGCGAAACCAATATATACACAAATCCCAAAAAGCCAAAAATGTAAAAGCTTCACTCACCCAGAAATGATGGAGGGCACTGTCTCTGCAGCATTATTGGAAATAAATAATTACTATTGGCGTAGTAATTGTGTTTCTTTAATACCATTTAACGGTTACAACATGTTTTTTTAAATGACATGTAACATTTAAATGATATTATGTAGATTTAAAATGTAAAATGTTAGAGTGCTTTATGACCATATTATCTGAAAGTTGAAACAAACTGTTCTGAACTTAGGAGGACATGAGGTCTTTGCCCACACCTCACGAGTACCAGGTTCCAAAGTCCTGGTTGGTTTGCAGATCAAGACGATACCTTACAATTCCAGCTGGTGTCTGGACAGAACACACAGGAATACATTAAGAAATAAACCAACGCTGAAGAATAAGACACAAAACACGGCTTGATAATCTGAAATTGTTCTCACCAAATGAAAGTCTGTTGGTGATGTTTCCATAGTGATACAAGTCCTTGTATTTAATACCTCCTTTCCCTCCTTCATCCACCACCTTATTCTCTTTAGTCCCACAGTAGTAGAGTCCCAGGTCAGATTCAGTGATGTTCTCAATCAGTAGGTCATAGGTGTTGTTAGAGGGGTTCCACAATGCTGTAATTCCAGAATAAATTTTTAAAACATTGTCAGCGTCTGTAAATTCTTGTTGATTCCAGTACAAGCTAATAACCAGGGTAGGTTGGTGCTCATGAGAGCAGTTCCTGAACCATGTGATGGATACACCAGTGGATGTTCTGCAGTCACAGTACAGAGTGATGTTGTCTCCTGGTTTGACTATCAGCTCCACCTCTGATCCAGAGATCCCATCCTGACTGGAGGAAACAGCCCCTACAGGTAACAGAGGAAGGGAACAATGTTAGGATGAATGACACATTAACACTCGGTTCATCATAATTCCCTGTACATGCAAATATATATAAAGGATCACAGAAATTTGAATTTATTAATACACCGTTTATCAGTCATCTATTAGACCCAATGAAACACAAGTGAACTCACATAAAAGTGTGAAAACAGCAACACACAAACTGTCCATCCGGAGAACTGATTGAGTCTGATGGTGTCAAAGAGTAGCAGGGTCTTTGTTGTGTGTTTCCGTGATGCTCACTAGACTAGACGAGACTGACAAGATCAACTTCACCATGAAAGGGCAGAGGAGCAGTGATTGGTTCAATCGAAAGGAAACTATTTAGCCTTTTCTCTGAAACCCATGCAGTGAAATGAAGGGGAGGGTCTAGCATCAATGTTAACACCTTTACCACCATTGTCACATCAGCTGGAAAATACTCTGCTTTATGGTCACCGCAGATAAACACTGAACGTCCAATACCAACCCATTTTCAAAAGAAAACATTATATTGATAAGAACCAAATACACTTTGAGAGCTGAGTCTGACCTTTGAACTCAAAATTATAAATCCTATTGACAGATGCAACTTATGTTGCATTCTACTTCCTTTATGTGCCTTGTCAGCCAATCAGTAACCTCAGTAGTGGTTAACATGTGTTCATTTACATAATAGGTATTTGGTAGTGAACATGAGATTCTATATGTGTGTATACGTCTCTGGGGGTTGTAGTTTACTCAGGTAGTGATGCTGTAGGGGGCTAGTCTTCAGGTTTGTGGGGGTTGTATTTCACTCAGCTTGTGTTGCTGTAGTGGGGCTAGTCTTCAGGTCTGTGGGGATTGTAGTTCACTCAGCTTGTGATGCTGTAGGGGGCTAGTTTTCAGGTCTGTGGGGGTTGTAGTTCACTCAGGTAGTTATGCTGTAGGGGGGCTAGTCTTCAGGTCTGTGGGGGTCGTAGTTCACTTAGCTAGTGATGCTGTAGGGGGCTAGTCTTCAGGTCTGTGGGGAGGTTTCTAGATCAATACAAGCAACAGTTGTTTCCATCTGCTTGTCACATGTTCAAGTGCTTGGCCAATATGTACTTGTGTGTGTGTGTGTGTGTGTGTTTGTGTGTCACACCGTGTGTGTGTGGATGGAGGGGGGGGTGTGTGCAAAATGATTTGTTATTATTATCTAATAATGAGTAAATTAATGATAAAATACAACATTTAAATGCCTGCTTTGATAAGCCACTAAAGATAGATTCTTCATGATGTAACTGTCATTTAGAACTGGCTTCACCGTTAGATTTTGAACTGGCTTCACTGTTGGATTTAGAACAGGCTACAGGCGAGGTTATGTTACTTCTAATTGTATTCTTATGTACCTGACATTTTACTGTGTTATAGCTATGTGATCATTAGTGGAATTAATTTTTTGAACATTTTGTTTATATTTTTTATTCATCCTGAGCTTGTCTTTGATTTGACCTTAGAGGGTACAACTTACAGTAGGTATGAAAAGGGAGGTGTCTTTAGGCAAGGGGGTGACATATATTGATAGATATGACAAGACTACAGAACAGAAATGACTAGACTACAGAAATGCAGAATGCAGATATGCAGACTACAGAAATGCAGACTACATATATGCAGACTACATATATGCAGACTACATATATGAAGACTACATATATGCAGACTACAGAAATGCAGACTGCAGACTACAGAAATGCAGACTACAGATATGCAGACACAGAAATGCAGAGTACAGAAATGCAGACTACATATATGCAGACTACAGAAATGCAGACTACAGATATGCAGACTAAAGATATGCAGACTACAGATATGCAGACTACCATTCTAGTAGTTTGAGGATTCATTCAAAGACTGTAAAACCCAAAGCAATATCTAACAGTATATATATTTACAATATTAATTCTGTGTCCTGACACATATGTTTCTGCATACCTGTGAGAAAGTCAGGCGGAAGTCAAGGACCATAACCAATACCAGTATGTACATTTATTTAAAAATAGATACTGTTTAATACTCCAATGGCAGTTTGATTGAATTGAGGCCCTAATCTTGCTGAGGAAATATGTTTTACATTTACTAAAAGTAACAATTAACAATGAAATTACATTCTCAATGCAGTTACAGTGTAAGATCAGGTTAATTTACAACTGGATGATTGGTCTCTCACTGCTTGTATTTATGGCTGGTAAAGGTCATAATCTTCTGGTTTTGATGACTGGTATAGGTCAGACTGATGGTATGGATGGCTGGTATATGACACAGTCTGCTGATATTGATGACTGGTATAGGTCAAACTCTGATGGTATGGATGGCTGGTATATGACACAGTCTGCTGATATTGATGACTGGTATAGGTCAAACTCTGATGGTATTGATGGCTGGTATATGACACTGTCTGCTGGTATTGATGACTGGTATAGGTCAGACTCTGCTGGTATTGATGGCTGAGTAGGTACTGAAGTCAGAGTTCTGGGTTTTATTCTTCTTCTTTGGTCTCTTCTGTCCCTGACGGATGTCCAATGAGGCATAACACAGGTCTTCTTCCTCCTGAGAGACACAGACATGTTTTGTCTTCAGGTTTTGTGTATCATAAATTTGCTTATTCCTTTGCTTTTGAATAATTGTACATTATGCTGATCAAATTAGGACTGTTTTACAAAGTGTGTACTTAAAATCAAAATGTTCATCCACCATATAATTAAAACACCCAGTCTGGTTTGGACACAGTACCTTCTCTCTACTGTCACTTCCCCTGGTCGACGTCCTGTTCAGAGGAACTGAAGTCTCATTTGGAGCTGCAGAGTAGAGTTGGACATTACTAGCAATAACTTAACTACACTGTTTAAAATATTTACAAAATATATTTGATTACATTAACAACAATAACACTGCATTATAAAAGATTGTATTTTACAACAAAAGGTTAGACATTACAGGACGTTTATTGTGTTTCTAAAATAGTAACTCTCACCCTCAATTTCAGTAACAGCAAACCACTTCAAACAAGAAAAAAAAAATGCTAGCGCCCTTCAAAAAAGAAATCCAAAAGGTTTTTTCCCTGATAAATATTCATGTTGGGGGTGGGTACGCATTTTTCAACTTTACTACAGGAATACACCTTATTTCAGTGGCTAAAATGTCAATCAGTGTATAGCATGTTTTGCTTACTGGGACAGCTAGATATAGAGAGATAGAAAGTTCCTGCAATCAAATGAATTATTTACAACTAAACGGTCATGAGGTTGAGGACTTCTCCCCGCCAGAATCTCCCGGTACAACAGAAGGCCGAGTCGGACCAGAGCCCAATTAATCAGAACAACCCATCCAGGACACCTCGCTTGAGTGACGTAAGATATGCCACTTTTGGGTACTTCTGCGTTAAAATTGCAATTGCAGCTTTTTAACACGGGGTGACAAGAGCTCAATATAATTACTAAAACCCCCCCAAAATATGACATTTGCAGCAAACTGTCAAAATAACCGTGTGAGTGAATACGTTGTTTCATGGTCATATAGTTTACGTAATGGTTGTCAGTAATATAAGAGATGTACCTGTTTTTCTGCAGAAGTAGTAAACACAGAAGGAGGAGAGGAGAGAAGAGAGGAGAACAGACACAGGACATAGACTGAACATCAGAGTTCCACACAGACCACAGGCTGCAGAAGGTGAGGTGGGCTTGGTTGTACTGATATCTGGACAGAACACACAGGAATACGTTAAGAAATAAACCAACGCTGAAGAATAAGACACAAAACACGGCTTGATAATCTGAAATTGTTCTCACCAATTGAAAGTCTGTTGGTGATTTTTCCAAAGTGGTACAACTCGTTCTGTTTAATACTTCCTTTCCCTCCTTCATCCACCACCTTATTCTCCATGGTCCCACAGTAGTAGATTCCCAGGTCAGATTCAGTGATGTTCTCAATCAGAAGGTCATAGGTGTTGTTAGAGGGGTTCCACAATGCTGTAATTCCAGGATACCTTCTTAAAACATTGTCAGCGTCTGTAGATTCTTGTAGATTCCAGTACAAGCTAATAACCAGGGTAGGTTGGTACTCATGAGAGCAGTTCCTGAACCATGTGATGGATACACCAGGGGATATTCTGCAGTCACAGTGGAGAGTGATGTTGTCTCCTGGTTTGACTATCAGCTCCACCTCTGATCCAGAGATCCCATCCTGACTGGAGGAAACAGCCCCTACAGGTTACAGAGGAAGGGAACAATGTTAGGATGAATGACACATTAACACTCGGTTCATCATAATTCCCTGTACATACAAATATATATAAAGGATCACAGACATTTCAATTCATTAATACACCGTTTATCAGTCATCTATTAGACCCAATGAAACACAAGTGAACTCACATAAAAGTGTGAAAACAGCAACACACAAACTGTCCATCCAGAGAACTGATTGAGTCTGATGGTGTCAAAGAGTAGCAGGGTCTTTGTTGTGTGTTTCCGTGATGCTCACTAGACTAGACGAGACTGACAAGATCAACTTCACCATTAAAGGGCAAAGGAGCAGTGATTGGTTCAATCGAAAGGAAACTATTCAGCCTTTTCTCTGAAACCCATGCAGTGAAATGAAGGGGAGGGTCTGGCATCAATGTAAACACCTTTACCACCATCGTCACATCAGCTGGAAAATACTCGGCTTTATGGTCACCGCAGATAAACCCTGAACGTCCAATACCAACCCATTTTCAAAAGAAAACATTATATTGATAGGAACCAAATACACTTTGAGAGCTGAGTCTGACTTTTGAACCCTAAATGATAAATCCTATGGACAGATGCAAGTTATATTGCATTATACTTCCTTTATGTGCCTTGTCAGCCAATCAGTGACTAGTTCTAATGGTAGTATTGTAATGCCAACGTCAGAAGATCAGACAGTAGTAGTGGTCAACATGTGTTTGCATGTGTTCATTTACATAATAGGTATTTGGTAGTGAATATGAGATTCTATATGCATGTTTATGTCTGAATGGGATGTGGTTTACTCAGTTAGTGATGCTGTAAGGGGGCTAGTCTTCAGGTCTGTGGGGGTTGTAGTTCACTCAGCTAGTGATGCTATACGGGGCTAGTCTTCAGGTCTGTGGGGGTTGTAGTTCACTCAGCTAGTGATACTGTAGGGGGGCGAGTCTTCAGGTCTGTGGGGGTTGTAGTTCACTCAGCTAGTGATGCGGTACGGGGCTAGTCTTCAGGTCTGTGGGGGTTGTAGTTAACTCTGCTATTGATGCTGTACGGGGCTAGTCTTCAGGTCTGTGGGGGTTGTAGTTAACTCTGCTATTGATGCTGTAGGGGGCTAGTCTTCAGGTCTGTGGGGAGTTTTCTTGGTCGATAGAAACCACTGTTGTTTCCATCTACTTGTCACATGTTAAGTGCTTGGCCAATATGTACCTGTGTGTGAGTGTGTTTGGGTGTGTGTGTGTTTGTGTGTCTCCCTGTGTGTGGATGGATGGAGGGGGGGGTGTGGTATGAATTTTTTTTTGTTATTATTATCTAATAAAGAGTAAATTAATGATAAAATACAACATTTAAATGCCTGCTTTGATAAGCCACTACAGATTCTTCGTGATGTAACTTTCACTCTTCACAGGAACACTTCTAAGACTCAACATACAATGTGTGACTTCCTCATTACATTACATCCGGAATGTTCCATATATAGTCTACCATTAACATCAAGATGGCCACGCTCAAGTCAATAGGTGTGAACTGCCTGAGAGTGCAGAGAAGTGAGTGTGTATGTATATCTATTCATAGTTATATTAACATGTCCACAGAGACCCAGGAAGTCTACTTTCAGACCACAGGATTTAGAACTGGCTTCACCGTTAGATTTAGAACTGGCTTCACCGTTAGATTTAGAACTGGCTTCACCGTTAGATTTAGAACTGGCTTCACCGTTAGATTTAGAACTGGCTTCACTGTTAGATTTAGAATTGGCTTCACCGTTAGATTTAGAACTGGCTTCACCGTTAGATTTAGAACTGGCTTCACCGTTAGATTTAGAACAGGCTACAGGCGAGGTTATGTTAATTCTAATTGTATTCTTATGTACCTGACATTTTACTATGTGATCAATAGGGGTATTTATTTTTTGAACATTTTGTTTATATTTTTTATTTATCCTGAGCTTGTCTTTGATTTGACCTTAGAGGGTACAACTTACAGTAGGTTTGAAAAGGGGGGTGTCTTAAGGCAAGGGGGTGACATATATCGATAGATATGACAAGACTACAGATATGTCAAAACTACAGAAATGCAGACTACAGACTACAGATATGCAGACCACAGATATGACTAGACTACAGAAATGCAGACTACAGAAATGCAGACTACAGATATGCAAACTACAGATATGCAGACTACAGAAATGCAGACTACAGAAATGACTAGACTACATATATGACTAAACCACAAATATTACTATACTACAGATATGCAGACTACAGATATAACTGGACTACAGATATGCAGACTACAGACATGCAGACTACAGACATGCAGACTACAGATATGCAGACTACAGAAATGCAGACTACAAATATGCAGACTACAGATATGCAGACTACAATTCAAGTAGTTTGAGGATTAATTTACTTAGAGATAAAAACCAAAGCAATATCTAACAGTATATATATTTACAATATTAATTCTGCATCCTGACACATCTGTTTCTGCATACCTGTGAGAAAGTCTGGCAGAAGTCAAGGACCATAACCAATACCAGTCTGTACATTTATTTTAAAAGAGATACTGTTTAAAAACTCCAATGAAAGTTTGATTCATTTTAGGCACTAATCTGAAGAAATTTACTAAAAGTCTCAGTAAAGAATTAAACTACATCCTCTATACAGTTACAGTGTAAGATCAGGTTAATATACAACATATACTATATACTACATGATCGGTTTCTCACTGCTGGTATTGATGGCTGGTATAGGTCACACCGATGGTATTGATGGCTAGTATATGACAAAGTCTGCTGGTATTGATGGCTGGTATAGGTCACATTGATGGTATTGATGGCTGGTATAGGTCACAGTCTGCTGGTATTGATGGCTGGTGTAGGTCACACTCTCATGGTATTGATGGCTGAGTAGGTACTGAGGTCAGAGTTCTGGATTTTATTCTTCTTCTTTGGTCTCTTCTGTCCCTGACGGATGTCCAATGAGGCATAACACAGGTCTTCTTCCTCCTGAGAAAAAGAGATGTTTTGTCTTCAAGTTTTGTGTGTCATTCATTTTGCCCTTTCCTTTGCTTTTGAATTATTTTACATTATGCTGATCAAAATAGGACTGGTTTACAAAGTGTGTACTATAATCAGTATGTTCATCCACCATATAATTAAAACACCCAGTCTGGTTTGGACACAGTACCTTCTCTCTACTGTCACTTCCCCTGGTCGACGTCCTGTTCAGAGGAACTGAAGTCTCATTTGGAGCTGCAGAGTAGAGTTGGACATTACTAACAATAACTTAACTACACTGTTTCAGTAGCAAACATATACAATTATTACATTAATAATAATAATAATAATAATATGACATTATGGACAAACATTTTTTAGACTTTCCTCGCTTCAACAGTTTGTAAAAAGATATGAAATCCATCAGCTCATAAAATGTACAAGTAAATAATTGCTAGACCAAGCTGTGTACATAATGGTTTTTAGTAATAGGTTCAAGGTTCAAAAGGTTTATATGTCATTTGCAATAACACGTTTTGGCAATGAAATGCTTGGTTTACCTACTCCCGACAGTGCAGTTAAAAGTTTAAAAAGTAACAGTAATTATACTATAAAAATAAGAAGATAACACAAACAATCAACAATAACACTATACAAAAACACGCATCACTAATAATATCTATACAATTGTACATATAAGAGATGTATAATGTAAGAGATGTACCTGTTTTTCTGCAGAAGTAGTAAACACAGGTCAAGGAGAGGAGAGAAGAGAGGAGAGCAGACACAGGACACAGACTGAACATCAGAGTCCAACACAGACCACAGTCTTCAGGAGCGGAGAAGGGAACAGTAGGCATGACCTCTGGGAAGGAATGGCAAGGAGATACAACCTGAATGTTCATAAAGTTCTCAGTTATCTGACCACTCAGACTTGTTAAGCATTTAGCAAGGATAGCAGGCTTTCACAGATCAAGGCTATCGAGCTACATGATATCAACTAAGACCTCCCACAATAACAGTTGTATTAAACTTGCAAGGAGAAAGGAATACAATTTACAAGGTAACAGTGACAAATTCATAATGTAGGACAGGACAACCATCAGTACTAATACAGTAAAAGGGGGTGTGGTGAGATACAGCACAGCTGTCTTATGTCAACAACACATGTTCTGTATTGTTCTGTTCATTCCTAGGGACATGGTATGCAACTTTTTCAACGGCCACATACCTTCTGAACAAAGAACAGATACACCGATGGCTTTAACAGATTAACAGATTAACGGACAACCCATTCACTGTTATCAATCAAAGATGTGTACCACAAACAAATGAACAAATACCAAAGACACACATCAATATGTACTCAACCCACAGTCTTGTATCTGAGCTGAATTAGAACAATTAATATTGTGTATTTTCAGAATCAGTTGGAGTGAGAGTGAACTAATTATTTATACAACACTTTCATCTGGAACGATAAAAGAAAGTTTAAGCACCTCTGTATTGTATGCGTTAACACCTTCCTATAACAAAAGATCCCAGAGTTTCTCCTTTTCAGAGGTTTGAAATTGTGCCTGACATTAATATCTGGTCTACACGACACATTTCAGACAGTCAAACCACCTCCACAGAATCTTTCAAAGTTAAGTGAGAGGAGGAATTGGGCTCTGAAACTGGGAGGAAAGCCTAGAGAGCATCCATGCATTCTCAATCACCTCTAGGAAAGGTTTCAATTAAAATTTTTTGCATGGACTACATTCCTCCAACAGTAAACTCTATGACATGTTCCCTGACATTTCTCACAGGTGTCATGCTTCAGTGGGCTTCACAGCTTTGTCCTCTGTTCTGTGTTTTGGGACCCTCTCTGTAGTCCAAGAGGTTCCCAATTACAACTTACCTAATTTAGCAGACGCTTGACATTCTTGAAATTTAGGAAACAGTCTGAAGCACCTTCACACATTCAACCTCCTGTCATTAAAGCAACATTCTGTAATGATTCCACACAGAACAGACGGATGGAGGGATGGATCCAAGCGCAGAGCGCAGGAGCCCTTTTATTAGGGAGAAAACACAGTAGTGCAAAAGGAACAGGCTGTAGCCAAGTCAATAGGCAGGCGATGGGTCGGTAACAGGCGAAGCACATAGGTAGGAGGCAGAGGTACAAGTGGGGTAATCCAAAAGAGGCGGTCAACAGGCTGGCAATGGTCAGGATATCAAAACAGGCTGTTTTCAGAACTAGGCCAAGACAGTGGCACAGTCGTGATTAGAAGGCTCAGTAGAGTTGCAAACACAAACAATACCTCACGAAGACTGACAGCACACACAGAACTCATATAGGGGTTGGACGAGACACATGTGTAAACTATAATGGGGATTGGATAGGCTACATTCAAGGCACGAAGGGAAACAGGGCACATCCCAGACCTCACACATTCACTTTGACATAGTTTAGCAGATGCTTTTATCCAGAGAAAAAAACGTATAAATGCACAACTCGTTCCGGGCATCATTATTAACCAACTGAGCTACATGGCAGACTTTAAACCAAAACCAGAGATACAGACATAAAGCTTGAAAAAATTAATAAATGTCTTACCAAATGAAAGTCTATTGGTGACGTTTCCATAGAGGTACAACACCTTCTTTTTAATACCTCCTTTCCCTCCTTCATCCACCACCTTAGTCTCTTTAGTCCCACAGTAGTAGAGTCCCAGGTCAGATTCAGTGATGTTCTCAATCAGTAGGTCATAGGTGTTGTTAGAGGGGTTCCATTGCAGTGTGAACCGAGGAAAAGGGTTTGGAATACTATCAAAATTATTGGGATCTCTTAAGGGGCTCTTAATGCCAATAACCAGGGTAGGTTGGTGCTTATGAGAGCAGTTCCTGA
This sequence comes from Esox lucius, assembly GCF_011004845.1. Taxonomy (NCBI): domain Eukaryota; kingdom Metazoa; phylum Chordata; class Actinopteri; order Esociformes; family Esocidae; genus Esox; species Esox lucius. The sequence goes on from NC_047593.1 coordinate 19,052,161, forward strand.
ACCATGTGATGGATACTCCAGTGGATATTCTGCAGTCACAGTACAGAGTGATGTTGTCTCCTGGTCTGACTACCAGCTCCACCTCTGATCCAGAGACCCCATCCTGACTGGAGGAAACAGCACCTACAGGCAACAGAAGAAAAAACTGTGTTAACCTGAAATCTTTCTTCATCAGAAACTTCTCTATGAGCTAAATCATGTTATACACTACAGCCACTACACTATCTAATTTACAATTCTTGTCAACCATAAAACCACGATAAATCCATTAAGCTATCAGGCAGCTATTAGACCTAATGAAACACACGTGTACTCACATAAGAGTGTGATGAGAGCAACACACAACATATCCATCTGGAGATCTGATGGTCTGATGGTGTCAGAGAAGAATAGGGTTTTGCTGCATATTTCCGTGATGGTGACAAGATCTTCTTCACCATTAAAGAGCAGAAGAGCAGCGATTGGTTCAATCGAATGGAAAGTTTTCAGCCATTTCACTAAAAGCCACATCGTGACAAGAAGGGGAGTGTCTAGCATCGTTACAACTCCTTCAACACCAACTTGACGTCAGTGGAAAATGCTCAGCGTTGAGGTCACCGCAGATAAAATCACGAATGTCCAATACCAACCCATTTTCAAAAGAAAACAGCAAACATCTTATTGTTCAGAGCTATAAAAAGTTCAATGGGCTGTCTGACATTTGAACTTTTAATAGCAAACTTTATGGACAGAGGAGAGTTAGAATAGGTATTATATTTCCTGTATGTGCCTTGTCAGCCAATCAGTGACTAGCTCTTCTGGGAGTTTTGTAACACCTACATCAGAGGATGAGACAATCGGTAACATTAGCAGAGACCAATATATGTTTGCATGTGTTCATAAACATAATAGGTATTTGGTAGCGAACATGTGATTCTCTATGCTTGTATACGTCTGAATGGGATGTGGTTTACTCAGCTAGTGATGCTGTTTGTCTTCAGGGCTTCAGGTCTGAGGTATTTAGGTCAGCAGAAACTGCAGTTGTTTCCATGTACTTGTCACTTGTTAAGCTTTGATGTGTTCACTGTTGACAGATAAACCTAACAAGCAGGACCCAGTCAGGTATCCTACAAAACGTAACGAGCACTGCTGCTTTGGGGGGGGGGGGTTAAAGGTCTTCAGGTCTGAGGGGTTAAAGGTGTTCAGGTCTGAAGGGTTAAAGGTCTTCAGGTCTGAGGAGTTAAATGTCTTCAGGTCTGAGGGGTTAAACATGTCTTCCAGTCTGAAGGGTTAAAGGTCTTCAGGTCTGAGGGGTTAAACATGTCTCCCAGTCTGAAGGGTTAAAGGTCTTCAGGTCTGAAGGGTTAAATGTCTCCAGGTCTGAGGGGTTAAAGGTGTTAAGGTCTGAGGGGTTAAACATGTCTTCCAGTATGAAGGGTTAAAGTTCTTGAGGTCTGAGAAGTTAATAGGGTCTTCAGGTCTTTTTAGCTGAGAACACTATAGGCCGTAGTTCGTGTAAGAGTCACAGGCAAATATCAGAGCAGATACCTGCAACATCCCCTTGAGGGGACTGATTTTGAGGTTTACTATCTTTACAAGGACATCAGGTCCCCCAATGCAAACAGAAACATGGATTATACACACCCACACACACACACGTTTGTCTTTCTGTCCTTTTATGGACCTGAGACCTGACATTGACCCAGAAAGTTTCTAAATTTGTAGCCCGAAACCTAACCCTAAGGTTAACATTAACTTTAACCAAGCCCTGAGTGTAACCTCATTAACCTACCTTCTATGTCTAAACCAACACTGCCTACGTTTCAACCTAAACCTAAAACCTGAGCTCTTCTGGTCAGCTGAGAGTAAAATTAAAAACTTGCGGAATAAGTTTGATAGATCATCTCTCCTGGACTTCAAACTGAACTAATGTTCTGCTAATGTCAGCGTTATTACATTTTGTCTTGATGACATCCTGGTGTCTTCCAGCAGGCAGGGACTGGATATTAAGGATCAATACCCATACTCCATTGCCACTGCCTTTATGTCCCCTACACAACCTGAGAAGTCACTTTAAAAATGAAGGCACATTTTGATCTCAGACCACTGTCATTTCTATTCCAGTAGTGTGGAAAAAAATCAAATGCATGTTTGATTGAATGAGGCCCTAATACAGCAGAAGACATATGTTTTTTTTCATTTACTACAATCCTCTATTAACCATTGAAATACATTCTCAATACAGTTACAGAGTAAAATCAGGTTAATGACACAATAGGACGTTGTATTCTGAGAAAAGTATTTTATATAAAAAGATTAGCTTCTAAAGGTATATTCTCAAAATACAGATCATAAAATGTTTCTTAATGTAATATCTAAAAGAATACTATTATCGGTTGGTAGACATTTGCAAATTATAAAAACATATTGTGTTGCAAAGTAATTGAAAGCTCACGTTTAAAACAAAACATTGGTAACAGAGAGAGAATATAGAGGACCTGCTATTGATGATGTGATGAAACTAAAGGACAACAGTTTCATCACAGATTTAACACTGAGGCTCAAACCTATGAGTTCAATACCATGAAAAGACTGGAGAGGCAGAGAAAATCACACAGAGTTACATAGTAAATCAGTTAGAGACACCAGGGGCTCGTATGTATAAGAGTTTCTATTGAATTGTATAGTTCTCACATATTACTAGTATTGATGGCTGGTACATGTCATTCTGCTGGTATTGATGGCTGGTACAATTCACTCTGCTGGTATTGATCAATCAATCAAATGTATTTATAAAGCCCTTTTTACAACAGCAGTTGTCACAAAGGGCTTTTTACAAAAACACCTGGCCTTAAACCCGAAAGAGCAAACAACAGTAGTGTTGAATTTCAGTGGCTAAGAAAAACTCCCTAAGAAGGCAAACATTAGGAAGAAACCTAGAGAGGACCCAGGCTCAGAGTGGTGACCAGTCCACTTCTAGCTGGTTTAGGTCACACTCTCCCAGATGGCTGGTATAAGTCACAGTCTGCTGGTATTGATGGCTGGTATAGGTCACACTGATGGTATTGATGGCTGGTATATGACAAAGTCTGCTGGTATTGATGGCTGGTATAGGTCACACTCTCATGGTATTGATGGCTGGTAGAGGTCACAGTCGGCTAGTATTGATGGCTGGTATAGGTCACAGTCTGCTGGTATTGTGGCTGGTATAGGTCACACTCTCATGGTTTTGATGGCTGGTAGAGGTCACAGTCTGCTAGTATTGATGGCTGGTATAGGTCACAGTCTGCTGGTATTGTGGCTGGTATAGGTCACACTCTCATGGTTTTGATGGCTGGTAGAGGTCACAGTCTGCTAGTATTGATGGCTGGTATAGGTCACAGTCTGCTGGTATTGTGGCTGGTATAGGTCACACTCTCATGGTATTGATGGCTGAGTAGGTACTGAGGTCAGAGTTCTGGATTTTATTCTTCTTCTTTGGTCTCTTCTGTCCCTGACGGATGTCCAATGAGGCATAACACAGGTCTTCTTCCTCCTGAGAAAAAGAGATGTTTTGTCTTCAAGTTTTGTGTGTCATTCATTTTGCCCTTTCCTTTGCTTTTGAATTATTTTACATTATGCTGATCAAAATAGGACTGGTTTACAAAGTGTGTACTATAATCAGTATGTTCATCCACCATATAATTAAAACACCCAGTCTGGTTTGGACACAGTACCTTCTCTCTACTGTCACTTCCCCTGGTCGACGTCCTGTTCAGAGGAACTGAAGTCTCATTTGGAGCTGTAGAGTAGAGTTGGACATTACCAACAATAACTTAACTACACTGTTTCAGTAGCAAACATATAAAAAATATTACAATAATTATAATAATATGACATTATTCAAAAAAATGGTTAGACTTTCTTGACTTAAACAGTTGGTAAAAATATAAAACATGTACAGCTCATAAAATGTACAAGTAAATCACGGCTAGACAATATAGTTCAATAAAATGGTTGTCAGTAATGTAAGAGATGTACCTGTTTTTCTACAGAAGGAGTAGACACAGAAGGAGGAGAGGAGAGAAGAGAGGAGAACAGACACAGGACACAGACTGAACACCAGAATCCAAACCAGTCGACACCCTTCAGGAGGGGAATGGGGAACAGTAGATATGACCTCTGGGATGACCTCTGGGATATAATGCAAGGAAATACAACCTCAATGTTAATAAAGTCAGACTTCTAAAGAACATGGCAAGGATAGCACAGCCCTCATTAGCCCTCATTAATCAAAAAATATACACTGTAACAATGTGTAATGGCTTGATACATTTATGGATGTTAACTGTGGAATTTTCTGATGGGAGGGGCTTCCACTAGAAATTGTTCAGTGTGGGCATTTTAACTTTATTGAGAACTTTATTGAGAAATTTATCTCGGACGATAAAACTCATAGAATGAGATTGAGAGATTGTTTCTCCTGGACTTTATACTTGACAGTTGTTCTGCTAATGTCAGCGTTATAAGATGTTGTCTTGATGACGTCCTGGTGTCTCCCAGCAGGCAGGGACTGGATAGTGAGGACCAAAACATGAATCCATTGCCACTGCCTTTGTGTCCCCTACACAACCCGAGAAGTTATTGTTACCACTGTCATTTCTGTTCCAATAGTGAGGAATCCCTCCTTCTGTTCAGGAGACTATTATTATTCACTAAACCTTGAAGGTAATGGTACCTCATTATTCACTATACCTGGAGGGTAATGGTACCTCATTATTCACAATACCTAGAGGGTAATGGTACCTCGTTATTCAATATACCTGGAGTGTAATAGTACCTTGATATTCACTATACCTGGAGGGGAATGTTACCTCGTTATTCACAATAACTGGAGGGTCATGGTACCTCGTTATTCACTATTCCTGGAGGGTAATGGTTCCTCGTTATTCACTATACCCGGAGGATAATGGTACCTCATTATTCACAATACCTTGAAGGTTCTGGTGCCTCATTTGGCCAGCTAAGGCATTATAACTTCTCAAATAATATTTTCTTTATTTTGCAGGTCAGAGATTGACACCTTCCTGTATAACAACATCCCAGAGCTTCTCCTTTTAATAGAGGATTGAAATTGTGCCTGACATTAATACCTCATCTATACGACACATTTCAGACAGTCAAACCACCTCTACAGAATCTTTCAAAGATTGGTGAGAGCAGGAACTGGGCTCTGAAACTGGGAGGAAAGTCTGAAGAACATTCATACACGCTCAATCACCTCTAGATATGTTCTACATTTTTTTTTTTTACATAGACTACACAGCTCCAGGAATAAACTCCATGACATATTCCCTGACATTTCTCACAGGTGTCATGCTTCATAGGTCTTCCCAGCCTTGTCGTCTGTTCTGTGTTTTGGGACCCTCTCTGTAGTCCAATAGGTTCCAATAGACCCAGACCAGTAACAGGGCTTATAAGGCCCCAGTGACAATTTACCTTTTATGTAACCTTTACCTAATTTAGCAGATGATGTTGTCCCACCTCATTTTGGCAAATAATATTATCTTGACATTTAGCTAACCGACAGAAGCCCATTCAAACACTCAACCTCCTGTCATTTAAGGCAAAATTCACTTTTACGTAGTTTGTCAGGTATGTTTATCCAGAGTAATGAACATATGAATGGAAAACCCAGCCATTTCACTCAATATTATTTACCAATTGAGTTACATGTCAACCAGAGATACAGATATAAAGCAAGGAAAGAAAATCTTACCAAATGAAAGTCTGTTGACATTTCCATAGTGGATCAAGGACTTATATAATCCGTTCTCTCCCTCACCCATCTTCTTAGTCTCTTCAGTCCAACAGTAGTAGAGTCCCAAGTCAGATTCAGAGATGTTCTCAATCAGTAGATCATAGGTGTTGTTAGAGGAGTTCCATTGCAGTGTGAACCGTGGAAAAGGGTTTGTAAAAACGTCAGGCAACGAAGGCTTTCTAAAATAATCCTGAGTGCTAATAAGCAGGGACGGTTGGTACTCATGAGAGCAGTTCCTGGACCATAAGAGGGGTACACCAGTGGATTTTTTGCAGTCACAGTACAGTGTGACATTGTCTCCTGGTTTGACTATCACCTCTGATCCAGAGATCCCATCCTGACTGGATGAAACAGCACCTACAGGTAACAGAGGAATGAACAGTGTAACATGAACTCTTGCTTCATCAGAAATGTCTCTACATGCTAATGTGATAAACATCTCAGCCAATATTATATCTAAATAACAAATTTAGTCAACCATAAAAGCACAATAAATAAAACCAGCTATCAAGCAGCTATGATACCTAAAGAGACACACATGTACTCACACAAGAGTGTGATGAGAGCAACACACAACATGTCCATCTGGTGAATTGATGCAGTCGAAGAAGACCAGGGTCTTTGGTGTCTGAGAGTCGCTTGGTCTTTGGTGCGTATTTCCGTGATGGTGACTAGATCTACTTCACCATTAAAGGGCAGAAGAGCAGCGATTGGTTCAATCGAATGGAAAGTTTTGAGCCTTTTCTCTGAGACGCGTGTTGTGACTTGAAGGGGAGGGTCTAGCATCAATGTCACACCTTCAACAGCAACTTGATGTCAATGGAAAATACTTTTGAGGTCACCACAGATAATACCAAGAATGTCCAATATAATCCCTTTAAAAAAAACAAAAACCCTGTTGTTAAAAACCACATACAATACAAAGGCCTGTCTAACGTTTGAAAAATTAACAACAAAACCTATGGACAGAGGAGACATTGAATAGGTTTTCTATGTCCTGCATGTGCCTTGTCAATGAGTGACTTATTTATATAGGAGTTTTGTAACACCTACATCAGAGGATCAAACAACTGGCAACATTAGTAGTGGTCAACATATGTTTGAATGTGTTCATATACATGATAGGTTTTTGGTAGTGAGAATCTACCAAATGACAATCTATATGCATGTATAGATCTGTGGGGGTTGTAGTTCACTCAATAGTGATGCTGTAGGGGGGCTAGTCTTCAGGTCTGTGGGGGTTGTAGTTCACTCAGCTAGTGATGCTGTAGGGGGGTTAGTCTTCAGGTCTGTGGGGGTTGTAGTTCACTCAGTAGTGATGCTGTAGGGGGGCTAGTCTTCAGGTCTGTGGGGGTTGTAGTTCACTCAGCTAGTGATGCTACAGGGGGGCTAGTCTTCAGGTCTGTGGGGGTTGTAGTTCACTCAGCTAGCGATGCCGTAGGGGGGCTGGTCTGTATGTCAGAGCGGAGGATTTTAGATCTGTAGAAACTACAGTCCAGTTGTTTCCATTTACTTGTCACTATTTAAGCTGTGATGTGTTTTCTGTTGACATTAAAACCTAACTATCAGGACCCAGTCAAGTCATCCTGGTCACTCTGTCACATCCTCACATGGTCTCCTGTCATTGATATGCTGATGACTCCCAACATTTCTATTATTTTCCTCCCTGCTGGCACTCATGTGGTGACACACACCTTTACAAAGACCAGCTAGCCCTGTGTGGGGGCGGGTTAAAGATGTCTTCCTCTGAGGGGTTTAGGAGGCCTTCAAGTCAGGTTAAACTATATGCCGTAAGAGTCACAGGCAACATGCAGAGCAGGGACCTGCAAAAACACCACGTGGGGACTGATATTCAGGTTCACTATCTGTATGGCAACATCTGGTCCCCCAATGTTAACATAAAGGGGGATCTCAAACACACGAACACAAACTAAGCTACATGTGCAGGACCTTACTGGGTGTTCAAACAGTTGATGTGACTAGTAGATAGAAATGGATGTGGTTTCTACAGACCTGAACACATGACCTCAGACCTGAAACCTCCTTTACACCTCAGACCTCCCCTCTTACAGCTCCTGTTAAACACATCAGTACAGACCAACAGCACTGGCTGAATAAACCCCTACAACACACATAGACCAGTGCATGTATAAACACATCCCCAAACATGCACACATTAAAACATTTACAAATTAATCACTTTTGACTTTGTTAAGACATTTCCTTTGATGCTGCCAACACAGTTCATATATAGGAGCGAGTCACTGATTGGCTTAGAAGATGCAATGAGTAGACAGGAAACCCACATTGACTTCCTGTTGCTGTTGCCGTGGTGCTGCTGTTTGCCTGGCGATGAGTCCATCACGTACAGGATGGACAGTTAGTGTTGATCTCATCCTTAACAAACAATATGTCCCCACTGTCACTGAAAAACATAATTATTCACAGAAATGCTTCCCCATATATAAAAAGCTAGAATTGGCCAAGCAGGTGAAGAAACATTTTCTTGGCTTCCCTATCACAGTATATCAGCTAGAGCATCATGGTTAATGTAGTTTCTGGATGCTTTCACATCAGAGTATCAAGTACTTGTACGTCCTAAATGTTTGGCAGAGGAGGAAAGTATGACTGGTTACCTCTTCTTACTGGACAGAATGAACGCAGAACACCTGATCAGTCACCTGTCCCATGAAGAGAGGTCAGCAGGTATTGGTAATTACCTTTCACTATACTAGCCATCACAATCTACCTTTATCATATTGACTAGCATTTAACCAACACATGTTCCACATGGTTTGGCCACTAACCCTAAACAGATTCTAATTTAGTACTGTGGGTTGTCACCTCTCTGGTCGGTCCATCCACTAACTACAGTGTCATTTGTTTCAAATGGTATTGTTTCCTTTTGTTCACATGTGCACACAAACACACACACGCATAAGCAGAACCACAGGGACTAGATGGAAACAACTGTGGTAACAATCCACCTTACAACCCCCCCACAGACCAGAAGACCTAAAGACTAACTCCCCTACAGCATCACTAGATAAATGGACTACAACACCTATAGACCTGAAGACTAGGAGCATGAGCTGAGTGAACTACAAACCCCACAATCACATGCACAGTGGCCTCACTGTCTGTAGGCACAGCTGTGTCTTTGTGGCCAGGAGTAAGTATCTGGGAACCAGAAAGTTCACAATCAAGACTTTCAAAAGTTAAAATATTTTTTTGTTTTTCTGGAGCAGTTGGGTCACATTCTGGTGTGACTTGGTATCTTTGGGTGGCCAAAGTTAGACCCCTTAGTTAATAAATAAGAACATTAAATGATGAAATAGTCTCCCATGTAGCTGTCTATACACAGTGGTATATTGCATTTGCCAGGTTATTAGGTAGGTGGTTATATTTTTATTTAAATTAATTAAACTTGCATGGTTAAAGAGAAACAATGTTATGTGTTAAGGCTAGGGTTAGGGTTAGGGTAATGGTTGGGTTAGTAGGTGGTAAGGTGGTAAGGTGATGAGTAGATAGTCGCCAGACACACTTTTGGGACTTTCAAAGTAAATTGTTACTTAATAGTTTTTTATTACATATTTCTGTTACATTATAATTATTAATGACATTATTAGCAACAGAAGGATATATGCAGCTAGAAGAGCTTTGTAACATTCACTGTTATACTCATGGGTACATCAATCAGTGGCTGCCAGTCCTGACTTCAATGGGAACAGCCATCTTATGGTTATACAACGATTAGCCATAACATTATGACCACCTGTCTAATATTGTGGAGGTCCCCCTTTTGCCGCCAAAACAGTCCTGACCAATCAGCATGGACTCCATTAGACCTCTGAAGGTGTGCTATGGTATCTGGCACCAAGACGTTAGCAGCAGATGGTTTATTTCCTGTAAGTTGCGAGGTGGGGCCTTAATGGATCAGACTTGTTTTTCCAGCACATCCCACAGATGCTTGAGTGGATTGAGATCTGGGGAATTTGGAGGCCAAGTCAACACCTTGAACTCGTTGTTGTGTTCCTCAAACCACTCCTGAACTATTTTCACTCTGTGGCAGGTTGCATAATCCTGCTGAAAGAGGCCAGTGCCATCAGGGAATACCGTTGCCATGAAAGGGTGCACATGGTCTGTAACAATGCTTAGGTAGGTGGTCCGTGTCAAAGTGACATCCACAGTAATGGCAGGACCCAAGGTTTCCCAGCAAAACATTTCCCAAAGCATCACACTGCCTTCGCCGGCTTGCCTTCTTCCCATAGTGCATCCTGGTGCCATTTGTTCTCCAGGTAAGTGAAGCACACGCATTGTTATTTACTTCACCTGTCAGTGGTCATAATGTTATGGCTGATCAGTGTATTTCCACAGATGGCTTTTGCAAATATGTTAATACAATTAGGAAAACAATTTTGAGAGCAAATATCTATAGCTTAGAAGAGATGAATAATCTGTGGAACCACCAATGTATCTCAGTTAAATCAACCTAAACTTTAGATATTTCAACACAGTGAGATCATCCCTCATCATGGGACCAATAAAAACAATTTCCCAGAGTCTGTAATTTATTAATCTGGTCCTGCATGGTAATCTCACTGGACAAGATGAAGTGCTGATCAGTTCATTGCAGACATGGAGAATAATGGTCTCTGCTTCTCTTCCGGAGTTTCCTCTTCTCCGTTTTAACTCCTGATTTAACAAAACAACAAAATCCATCTTAAAGAGTTTTCACATCCTGGTCTGACTGATGAATTTAAACACTGACTGATATTTAGTAGACTGGTGTCCTGACCCACCATAAGTATTCCCAATAAGGAAGGCAGCAGGGATGAGGACCTCCTGGTGGCAGAGGAAGGAACAGGGTTTATATGAACTCTTGCTTCATCAGAAACTTTTCTACATGCTAAATTGTGTTAAACATTTCAGCTAGTACAATATAAAATTAACAAATCTAGTCAACCATAAAATCACAATAAGTAAAACCAGCTATCAAGCAGCTATTAGACCTAAAGAGCCTGGGTCCTCTCTAGGTTTCTTCCTAAAATTCTCCCTTCTTAGGGAGTTTTTGCTAGCCACTGAAATTCAACACTACTGTTGTTTGCTCCTTGGGGTTTAAGGCCGGGTGTCTTTGTAAAAGCACTTTTTGACAACTGCTGTTGTAAAAGGGCTTTATAAATACATTTGATTGATTGATTGATTGATGAAACACACATGAACTCACATGAGAGTGTGATGAGAGCAAAACACATGTCCATCAGTAGATCTGATAGTGTGATGGAGTCATGGAGCAACAGGGTCTTTGTTTTGTGTTTCTGTGATGGAGACTACATGTATTTGACCATGAAAGGACAAACCTGCAGTGATTGGTTCAATATCTTTATTTCTTTATTATCATAACTATTACCATCAGGATAATTATACCTTCAGGACAATATCGTCAGGGAAAAGTGTTCTATTTCAATACATTTTTTTAGCTTTAAAGGTATGTTCTAAAAATATGGATCGTACAATGTTTCTTAATTTAAAATCTACAGAAATGTTATTGTCAGTTGGTAGAACTTTCCAAGTTATAAAAAGGTATTATATCGCAAAGCAATTGAAAGCTGGTGTTAAAAACAAAGCCCTAATCTGAAAAAACATTGGTAACAAAGACAGAATATAAACGATCTGCTACTGATAATGTGATGAAACCAAAGGACAGTTTCATCACAGATTTAACACAGAGGCTCAAACCCATGAGTTCAATACCATGAAAAGAGGCAGAGAAAATCACACAGACAGAGTTACATAGTAAATAAGTCAGAGACACCAGGGGCTCCTATATTTATATCTATCTATCTATATATACATATATATATATATATATATATATATATATATATATATATATATATATATATATATATATATATATATATAAGATCTGCTGATGACTGGTATAGTTCCCACATATTGCTGGTATTGATGGCTAGTATATGTCACATTCTGCTGGTATTGGATGCAGGTATAGGTCACAGTCTGCTGGTATTGATGGCTAGTATATGTCACAGTCTGCTGGTATTGTGGCTGGTATAGGTCACACTCTCATGGTATTGATGGCTGGTGTAGGTCACACTCTCATGGAATTGATGGCTGGTGTAGGTCACACTCTCATGGTATTGATGGCTGAGTAGGTACTGAAGTCAGAGTTCTGGATTTTATTCTTCTTCTTTGGTCTCTTCTGTCCTTGACGGATGTCCAATGAGGCATAACACAGGTCTTCTTCCTCCTGAGAGACACAGAGAGACTTTTTATCTTCAAGTTTTGTGTGTCATTAATTTTGCTTATTCCTTTGCTTTTGATTTATTTTTCATTATGCTGATCAAAATAGGACTGGTTTACAAAGTGTTATAATCTAAATGTTCATCCACCATATAATTAAAACACCCAGTCTGGTTTGGACACAGTACCTTCTCTCTACTGTCACTTCCCCTAGTCGACGTCCTGTTCAGAGGAACTGAAGTCTCATTTGGAGCTGCAGAGTACAGTTGGACATTACTAACAATAACTTAACTACACTGTTTCAGTAGCAAACATATAAAATATATAACAATAATAATAATAATATTACATTATTCAAAAGAACGGTTAGACTTTCTTGACTTAATCAGTTGGTAAAAATATAAAACATGTACAGCTCATAAAATGTACAAGTAAATCACGGCTGGACAATATAGTTCAATATAATGGTTGTCAGTAATATAAGAGATGTACCTGTTTTTCTGCAGAAGGAGTAAACACAGAAGGAGGAGAGGAGAGAAGAGAGGAGAACAGACACAGGACACAGACTGAACATCAGAATCCAACACAGACCACAGTCTTCAGTCACTTGGATGACCTCTGGGATGACCTCTGGGATATAATGGCAAAGAAAATACAAGCTCAATGTTAATAACGTTCTCAGTGTTTGACAACTCAGGAAGAAAGGCTTTAGACTTTACTCTTACAACTCCCAGTTCACTACTCAATGTCACAACTGCATCCAAAGCTCCCTCCTCGCCTTGTTCGGGCGGACTTCGGCGTTGGTCGTCACCCACCTTCTAGCTGCCACCGTCTGTCCACTCATCATTCTATTGCTCTTGTCTTATTTTCACACACCTGGTTCTTATCCCATCATTAGTCTCTGTGTATATATTCCCTCAGCTTTCCCATGTCTTCCATGTGTTTTAATGTGGATGTGTCGCTGGCTCTTTGAGCCTTACGCATGATTATCTCCTGGGAGAATCCCTGTGTGTTGATACTTTTGCTTCACACGCGTGTGGACTGTATTGGATTACACTTTGCTGTGTTTTATTCGTTGCGCCAATTAAATCATTAACGTTGTTTCACATCTTCCTGCGCCTGGCTCCTTCGTCTATACACGCCACACTCTTGGTAAAGATTCTTCACTCACTGTTAAAATGCAGTCAGATTCATAGTGTTTGTTATTAATATGGCAATACACCTAGTTACTGGCTTGACCTTACAACACGCCCTTTTGGAGAAACTAAAACCAGACACAACCAAATACAGACACAACTAAATACATACAATACAAAATACAGACACAACTAAGTACAGACAAAATTAAATACTAACACAAGTAAAAACAGACAAAATTAAATACAGACACAAATAAATGCAGACAAAACTAACAACAGAAACAACTAAATACAGACACAAGTAAATACAGACACAACTAAATACAGACACAACTAAAAACATAAAACGAAATACAGACACAACTAAAAACAGATCACTAAATACAGACACAACAAAAAACAGACAACTAAAAACAGACAACGAAATACAGACACAACTAAAACCGACACAACTAAAACAAGACACAACTAAATACAGACACAACTAAAAACAAACACAGGACAGAGACTGTGAGTCCAACACAGACCACAGTCTTTGGGAGGTGAGGAGGGAACAGTTGGGATGACCTCTTGGATGACCTCTGGGATACAATGGCAAAGAAAATACAAGCTCAATGTTAATAAAGTTCTCAGTGTTTGACAACACAGACTGTTAAAGTATTTGGCAAGGACTGCAGGCTGTCGCAGATCAAGTAAATCAAAGGCTAATCAAGCTACATGGTACCAACTAATGGTTCTCCCCAGACAAGTTCAACACATTCTACACTCACTTCTAGTTGGACAATACTAAACCAATCAGGAAGGCTCTTGCTGCTCTGGAACATCTGCTGCCTTCGTTCTCCAAGGCTGATGTGAAAATCTCAGTAGAGTCTACGATAGAATCAGGAATTGCAAAGAGGCTACAAAAATCGGTTCTCTAAGGAAGAACATGTTCTGCATGTCAGGCTAGGTCCTCTACAAAATACCAGCACTGTACTATTGAGAACATCCTGACCAGCTGCATCAAAGCCTGTTTAAGGAACAAACATACACACACACACACAAACACACACTCTCCCTACTCTGGTTGCTGCGAGTTAGCACTGTGTCAACACACATCAACCAAGCACTCCCATATGATACATTTAATTTCTTACTTATTTAGTGGAAGAATGTACACTGTAACAATGTGTTTTGGCTTGAAAGATTTATTGATGTTAACTGTGGAATTTTCTGATGGGAGGGGCTTCCACTAGAAAAGGGCATTTAAAATGTATTGAGAAGTTTATCTCGGACGATAAAACTTGTAGAATGAGTTTGAGGGATTTTCGCTCTTGGACTTAATACTGGACAATTGTTCTGCAAATCTCAATCACCTCCAGGCACGGTCTCAATTTAACATCTTTACATATACTACACTGCTCCAACACTAAACTCCATGACATATTCCTTGATATCTCTCACAGGTGTCATGCTTCTGAGGACTTCACAGCTTTATCCTCTGTTCTGTGTTTTGGGACCCTTTCTGTATTTGTAGATGTTCCAAGAGCCCCAAGCCTGTAACAGGGCTTATAAGTCCCCAATCACAATTTATCTCTCACAACCTCATTTTGACAAAAACTAATTTCTTGATGTTTTGGAAACAGACAGATGCACCTTGAAACACACAACCTCCTGTAATTTAAGGAAACATTTATTTTACGTAATTTAACAGAGGCTTTTATCCAGAGTAACAAACGTATGAAAGCACAACCAGGCTAATCCAGCCATTCTTATTTACCAAATCAGCTACACTGCAAACCAGATGTTAAAACAAAACCAGAGATACAGACATGAAGCTGTAAAAAATGAAAAATGTCTTACCAAATGAAAGTCTATTGGTGACGTTTCCATAGAGGTACAACACCTTCTTTTTAACACCTCCTTTCCCTCCTTCATCCACCAGCTTAGTCTCCTCAGTCCCACAGTGGTAGAGTCCCAGGTCAGATCCAGTGATGTTCTCAATCAGTAGATCATAGGTGTTGTTAGAGGGGTTCCATTGCAGTTTGAACCGTGGAAAAGGGTTTTGACTATTTTCAAACTTCTCCGGATCTCTAAAACTGTCCTGAATGCTAATAACCAGGGTAGGTTGGTGCTCATGAGAACAGTTCCTGAACCATGTGATGGATACACCAGTGGATGTTCTGCAGTCACAGTATAGAGTGATGTTGTCTCCTGGTCTGACTAACAGAACCACCTCAGATCCAGAGATCCCATCCTGACTGGAGGAAACAGCACCTACAGGTAACAGAGGAAGGGAACAATGTTAGGATGAATGAAACATTTACAATTGGTTCATCATTAAGAAGGAACAGAGTTTACATGAACTCTTACTTCATCAGAAACTTCTATACATGATAAAATGTGTTTAACATCACTGCCACAATAATATCTAAATAACAAATCTAGTCAACCTTAAAACAACAATAAACAAAACCAGCTATCAAGCAGCTATAAGACCTAATGAAACACACGTGAACTCACAAAAGAGTGTGATGAGAGCTACACACAACTTGTCCATCTGGTGAACTGATGGTGTCAAAGAGGACAAGGGTCTTTGGTGTCTGAGAGTCACTTGGTCTTTGGTGCGTATTTCCGTGATGGTAACTAGATCTACTTCACCATTAAAGGGCAGAAGAGCAGCGATTGGTTCAATCAAATGCAAAGTTTTCAGCCTTTTCTTTTAAACACGTGTTGTGACATGAAGGGGAGGGTCTGTCATCAATGTCACACCTTCAACACCACCTTGATGTCATGGGAAAATAATTTTGAGGTCACTGCAGATAAAACCATGAACGTCCAATACCAACCCATTATCAAAGAAAACAACAAACACTGTGAGGTTAAGAACCAAATAAATGTCAAAGGCCTGTCTGATGTTTGAAAATTAAATAGCAAAACATATTGAAAGAGGAGAGATAGAATAGGTTATCAATGTTAGCCAATGAGTGACTAGTTTGTATAGGAGCTTTGTTACACCTACATCAGAGGATCAGACAATCAGTAACATTAGTAGTGATCAACATGTGTTTGCATGAGTTCATTTACATAATAGGTAATTGGTAGTGAACATGAGACTATTTGCATGTATACGTCTCTAGGGGTTGTAGTTCACTCAGCTAGTTATGCTGTAGGGAGGTTAGTCTTCAGGCCTGTGGGGGTTGTAGTTCACTCAGCTAGTTATGCTGTAGGGGGGCTAGTCTTCAGGTCTGTGGGGGTTGTAGTTCACTCAGCAGGTGATGCTGTAGGGGGGCTAGTCTTCAGGTCTGTGGGGGTTGTAGTTCACTCAGCTAGTGATGCTGTAGGGGGGCAAGTCTTCAGGCTTGTGGGGGTTGTAGTTCACTCAGCTAGTTATGATGTGGGGGGCTAGTCTTCAGGTCTGTGGGGGTTGGAGTTCACTCAGCTGGTGACAGGTTCAGTTCTAGGCTGTATGAGTCACAGGCCCATTTCAGAGCAGGGAACTGCAAAACAACTTCTTGGGACTGATTTTCTGGATCACTATCTTTATGGAGACATCAGGACTTTGATGTTTCCTGGATTTATACCACATGTTAGGCTCTAGCATCAGTTTCACACATTCAACACCAACCTGAAGACAATGGAAAATACTTTTGAGGTCACCGCAGATAAAAACCATCCCATTATCAACTGAAAACGAAAGACCAAATAAATTCTAAAGGGCTGTCTGACCTTTGAACTTCACATAGAAAAGCTTATGAACAGAGGAGATGTTGAATAGGTTTTCTATTTCCTGTATTTGGGGACATCAGATCCCTAAATGCAAACATAAACGTGGATCTCAAACACACAAACACAAACTAAGCTACATGTGCAGGACCTTACTGGGTGTTCAAACAGTTGATGTGACTAGTAGATAGAAATGGATGTGGTTTCTACAGACCTGAACACATGACCTCAGACCTGAAACCTCCTTTACACCTCAGACCTCCCCTCTTACAGCTCCTGTTAAACACATCAGTACAGACCAACAGCACTGGCTGAATAAACTTCTACAACACACATAGACCAGTGCATGTATAAACACATCCCCAAACATGCACATTCATGTAAATACACAAGTATAAATTGTTCGAACGTATCCATTAGCACTGCCATTACATCTATATGACCAAGTTACTGATTGGCTGAGATGATGCACTCAGTAGACAGGAAACCCACACTGACTTCCTGTTGTTGTTGCCGTGGTGCTGCTGTTTGCCTGGCGATGAGTCCATCACATACAGGATGGACAGTTAGTGTTGATCTCATACCTAACACACTATATGTCCCCACTGTTACTGAAAAACATAGTTATTCACAGAAATACTTCGCCAAATTTAAGGACAAGAATTGGCCCAGCAGGTGAAAAAAAACTTTATTGGTTTCAATATCACAATATAACTAGAGCATTATGGTTATTGTAATTTCTAGCTGCTTTCATATCAGAGAATCAAGTATGTGAAAGACCTGAATATTTGGCAGAGGAGGAAAGGACTTGGTCTGTAATACCAGGTGAAAAATTAGTATATATATGCAGTTCATATCTATCCTATTGTAGTTCATTTAAGTTTTAATGTAGTTTATGTAGGTCTTTATGGAGTTCATTTAGGCGTTAATAAAGTAAATGTATGTCTTAATCCCTCACATCTGGTGAACACAGCCAAATACAGGTAAAAACTGGAGAAGAACTTTGTACTTTTTACACCTTTGATGTTTCCTGGATTTATACCACATGTTAGGGTCTAGCATCAGTGTCAAACATTGAACCCCAACCTGAAGACAATGGAAAATACTTTTGAGGTCACCGCAGATAAAACCATCCCATTATCAACTGAAAACGAAAGACTCTTACTTTCAAGAACCAAATAAATTCTAAAGGGCTGTCTGACCTTTGAACTTCACATAGAAAAGCTTATGAACAGAGGAGATGTTGAATAGGTTTTCTATTTCCTGTATTTGGGGACATCAGATCCCTAAATGCAAACATAAATGTGGATCTCAAACACACGAACACAAACTAAGCTACATGTGCAGGACCTTACTGGGTGTTCAAACAGTTGATGTGACTAGTAGATAGAAATGGATGTGGTTTCTACAGACCTGAACACATGACCTCAGACCTGAAACCTCCTTTACACCTCAGACCTCCCCTCTTACAGCCCCTGTTAAACACATCAGTACAGACCAACAGCACTGGCTGAATAAACCCCTACAACACACATAGACCAGTGCATGTATAAACACATCCCCAAACATGCACATTCATGTAAATACACACATAAACATTGTTCGAACGTATCCTTAAGCACTGCCATTACATCTATATAACCAAGTTACTGATTGGCTGAGATGATGCACTCAGTAGACAGGAAACCCACACTGACTTCCTGTTGTTGTTGCCGTGGTGCTGCTTTTAGCCTGACAATGAGTCCATCACATACAGGATGGACAGTTAGTGTTGATCTCATGCCTAACACACTATATGTCTCCACTGTCACTGAAATGTATAGTTATTTACAGAAAAGTTAATTAACTAGAATTGGCCCAGCAGGTGAAGAAAGATTTTCTTGGCTTCACTATCACAATATAACTAGAGTTCCATGGTAATTGTAGTTTCTGGCTGTTTCACATCAGAGTATCAACTATGAGTATGGCCTAAATGTTTGGCAGAGGAGGAAAGTATGTGTTCACCATGTGATATATGGCCACGTAAATGTAGTTCATTTAGGTCTTAATCACACTCATCTGGTCAACACAGCCAAGTACAGGTAAACACTGGGGAAGGACGTTGTATTATTTACACCACTGATGTTTCTTGGATTTATACCACATGTTAGGATACTTTAAACTGCTGAATACAGATTCTAGTGAGGATTTGTCACGTTTATGATCATTTCATATTTTTCCTCGTCACAGTGTCGTTCCAGACTGGTTACCTCTTCTTACTGGACAGAATGAACGCAGAACACCTGATCAGTCACCTGTCCCATGAAGAGAGGTCAGCAGGTATTGGTAATTACCTTGAACTATACTATCCATCACAATCTACATTTATCATATTGACTAGCTTTAAAGATACAGCTTAACCAACACATGTCCAATACATGCAGGTTAAGATACAGGCGATAGATACATTTTTTGGTCACTCAGCCTAAACAAATGTTCTCATAGTACCGTGGGGTGTCACCTCTCTTATCTGGTCCATCCCCTAACTATTGTGTTATTTAGTTAAAATGGTATTGTTTCCTGTTGTTCAATATGTGCACATAGACAGACACACATACACACACACACACAAAAACACACACACATGCAAATGCAGAACCACAGGGACTGGTCAAGCAGTTGACACGTGATGAGGTAAGTAGATGAAACCACTGTGGTTACAACCGACCTGAAAATCCCCCCTCAGACCTGAAGACCTGCAGACCTGAAGACCAGCCCCCCTACAACATCACTAGCTGAGTGAACTACAACCCCCACAGACCTGAAGACTAGCCCCCCTACAACATCAATAGCTGAGTGAACTACAACCCCCATAGACCTGAAGACTAGCCCCCCTACAGCATCACTAGCTGAGTGAACTACAACCCCCACAGACCTGAAGACTAGCCCCCCTACAGCATCACTAGCTGAGTGAACTACAACCCCCACAGACCTGAAGACTAGCCCCCTACAACATCACTAGCTGAGTGAACTACAACCCTCACAGACCTGAAGACTAGCCCCCCTACAGTATCACTAGCTGAGTGAACTACAACCCCCACAGACCCGAAGACAAGCCCCTTACAGCATCACTAGCTGAATGAACTACAACCCCCACAGACCAGAAGACTAGCCCCCTACAGCATCACTAGCTCAGTGAACTACAACCTCGACAATCACGTGCACTGTGGTCTCACTGTCTTTTGGTACAGCTGCATCTTTGCAGCCAGGAGAAAGAATCTGGGATTGGCAAGATTGTTCACAGTTAAGAATTTCAATTGTATAGATATTTACTTGTTTATCTTGAAAAGTTACATGGCATTTTGGCATGACTTGCCATCTTTAATTGGCCAAGGTTGAGCCAATTGGTAAAGGAATAATATAATGAATAAAATAGTCTGACATTTAGTCGTGTCTACACAGTGATATATTGCAACTTCCTGGTAATTAGGAACGTGGTTTTATTCTTGTTGCTGTAATGAACACCTGGACCAGGGGTTTGTGGTTCCAGTTGCGGAACTCAATTGTCGATTTGTTTTGCAAAAGCACAAGGGATAAGGCACAAGCAGAACGAAAGAGACAGGCGGGCAGGCTCGGTAACCGGATGATCAAACCGCGAAGACAACAGTACAGGCAGGAGCAGGCGAGTAGGAGAATCCAGGGGCAGGCAGTCAGGTACGATACTGGGTGATCAGTCCACGAAGGCGACAGTACAGGCAGGAGCAGGCAGGTCGGAGAATCCAGGGGCAGGCAGGCAGGTCAGGAGGCAGCCTTCTATATACGGAGACAAACAGGGACAGGGCCGGGAAAGGAGAGGACAACAGGCTGGGAATCAAAAACATGGAAGAGCGCTATGCGAAGGCTTTGCAGGTCCACTACGAACAATACCTCACAACCAAGTGGTGGTGGAGGACTGGCTTAAATAGGAGGAGGCAATGAGACACAGGTGTTTAGAATTCCGGTGATTGTGACCTTGGCTGAGAGCTGAGTTCAGGTCCACTACGCCGTGAGGGTGCAGTGGTGCTGGGGCGTTGCGAGGACCTAACAATTGCAATTTTTCAAACTCGTATGCTGAAAAAGAAACATTGACCTGTGTTAAAGTTATGGTTAGGGTAAAGGTTAAGGTTAGGGTTAGTAGGTAGTTAGGTCAAATGTTTGTGATAGTCAGTAGATGGTCAGTAGAGCGTTGACAGACACACTTTTGGACTCTCAAAATAAAGTGTCACTGTATCATTTTTATTTACATATTTTAATTACATAATTTTTGTATTCATTTTTATCAACAGAAGTATATATGCCGCTAGAAGGGCTTGTAACATTCCCTGTAAAACTCATGGGTACATCAATCAATGTCTGCTGGACCTGAGTTCAGTGGGAACAGCCACCTAAAGATTGTATTGCCACAATTGCTTCACTCTGTCAGTTTTCCTTTTGCTAATTTGTCAATACAATCACCGAAAAAATATAGACTATAAATTGGAGAGCAAATACCTCCTGCTTAGGTGAGATGAATAATCTGTAGATTCACCGGTATATCTTGACAATGCAGAATTAAAAGGAACACCATCTGTTTTGATCTAATCTTTAGATATTTCACCACAATGAGATCATCCCTCATCACGGAATCTAAAAAAATAATTTCCCAGAGTCTACAATTTATTAATCTGGTCCTGCATGGTAATCTCACTGGACAATTGGAAGTGTTATTCAATTCATTGCAGACATGGAGAATGACTGGTCTCTTCTTCTCTCCTGGAGTTTCCTCTTCTCCTTATTAACTCCTGATTTAACAAAACAACAAAAAACATCTTAAAGAGTTTTCACATCCTGGTCTGACTGATGAATTTAAACACTGACTGATATTTAGTAGACTGGTGTCCTGACCCACCATAAGTATTCCCAATAAGGAAGGCAGCAGGGATGAGGACCAGAAACAGAGTTCTGGAGGACACCACCAGGACCCAGTTCAGACCACAGTCACAAGAAACATCACTGGTGCTGATGGTGGGAGGGGACTCTGTACAGAAGAAAATAACAAGTCACTAAACATATTCATTTGGTTGGGTTTTTACCAACTACATAGTCAGCCAATGGCTCAGACCCCAGTCAGGATGTCAATCCAGGTCAGGAAAGTCTACAGTACCATTGGTGGAGCAGTCTGTTCAACAGCGACGAAAAACATCACCAACCACTACTAATGTAAACAACTATATCTTCTCATGTATTTTTCCTAGCAATGAGAGTCAATATATTCCCTCTCAAAGGAAGAAAGGCTTAAGACTTCACTAATACAACTCCCAGTTCACTGCTCACAACTGCATCCAAAGCTCCCTCCTCGCCTTGTTCAGGCGGACTTCGACGTTGGTCGTCACCCACCTTCTAGCTGCCACCGTCTGTCCACTCGTCATTCTATTCCTCTTGTCTTATTTTCACACACCTGGTTCTTATCCCATCATTAGTCTCTGTGTATATATTCCCTCAGCTTTCCCATGTCTTCCATGTGTTTTAATGTGGATGTGTCGCTGGCTCTTTGAGCCTTACGCATGATTATCTCCTGGGAGAATCCCTGTGTGTTGATACTTTTGCTTTACACGCGTGTGGACTGTATTGGATTACACTTTGCTGTGTTTTATTTGTTGCCTTGGACTACTGCTTTAGCCGATTAAATCATTAACGTTGTTTCACATCTTCCTGCGCCTGGCTCCTTCATCTATACACGCCACACTCTTGGTAAAGATTTTTCACTCATTGTAAAAATGCAGTCAGATTTATAGTGTTGTCTTTATTTGGCAATTCATTACTGGATTGTCCTTACAACACACCCTTTTGCAGCAATTAAGTACATATACAAATAAATACAGACACCAGTAAAAACAGACACACATAAATACAGACACAACTAAAAACAGACACAACTAAATACAGACAAAATTAAATACAGACACAACTTAAAACAGACACAACCAAATACAGACACAGCTAAATACAGACAAAACTAATAACAGACACAACTAAAAACAGACACAACCAAATACAAACACAACTAAATACAGACAAAACAAAGAACAGACACAGGACACAGACTGAACATCAGAGTCCAACACAGACCACAGTCTTCAGGAGGGGAGGAGGGAACAGTTGGGATGACCCCTGGGATGACCTCCGGGATGACCTCTGGGATGACCTCTGGGATATCAATAAACTTCTCAGTGTTTGACAACTCAGACTGTTAAAGTATTTGGCAAGGATTTCACACTGTCACGGAGCAAGAAAATCAAAGGCTAATCAAGCTACATGGTACCAACTAATGGTTCTCTCCCAGACAAGTTCAACACATTCTACACTCACTTCTAGTTGGACAATACTAAACCAATCAGGAAGGCTCTTGCTGCTCTGGAACATCTGCTGCCTTCGTTCTCCATGGCTGATGTGAAAATCTCAGTAGAGTCTACGATAGAATCAGGAATTGCGAAGAGGCTACAAAAATCGGTTCTCTAAGAAAGAACATGTTCTGGATGTCACTGCTCCAACACTAAAC
The DNA here is from genome assembly GCF_011004845.1 of Esox lucius. Classification (NCBI taxonomy): domain Eukaryota; kingdom Metazoa; phylum Chordata; class Actinopteri; order Esociformes; family Esocidae; genus Esox; species Esox lucius. The sequence goes on from NC_047593.1 coordinate 19,075,607, forward strand.
TCCATGACATATTCCTTGACATCTCTCACAGGTGTCATGCAACTGAGGGCTTCAAAGCTTTGTCCTCTGTTCTGTGTTTTGGGACCCTTTCTGTAGTCCTAGAGGTCCCAGACCTGTAACATGGCTTATAAGGCCCCAATCACAATTTATCTCTCACATCCTCATTTTGGCAAAAACTAATTTCTTGATGTTTTGGAAAAAGACAGATGCATCTTCAAACACGCAACATCCTGTCATTTAAGGAAACATTTATTTTACGTAATTTAACAGAGGCTTTTATCCAGAGTAACAAATGTATGAAAGCACAACCAGGCTAATCCAGCCATCCTTATTTACCAAATCAGCTACACGGCAACCCAGATGTTAAAACAAAACCAGAGATACAGACATGAAGCTGTAAAAACTGAAAAATGTCTTACCAAATGAAAGTCTATTGATGACGTTTCCATAGAGGTACAACACCTTCTTTTTAACACCTCCTTTCCATCCTTCATCCACCAGCTTAGTCTCCTCATTCCCACAGTAGTAGAATCCCAGGTCAGAATCAGTGATGTTCTCAATCAGTAGGTCATAGGTGTTGTTAGAGGGGTTCCATTGCAGTGTGAACCGAGGAAAAGGGTTTTGACTATTTTCAAACTTCTCAGGATCTCTAAAACTATCCTGAATGCTAATAACCAGGGTAGGTTGGTGCTCATGAGAGCAGTTCCTGAACCATGTGATGGATACTCCAGTGGATATTCTGCAGTCACAGTGGAGTGTGATGTTGTCTCCTGGTCTGACTATCAGATCCACCTCTGATCCAGAGATCCCATCCTGACTGGAGGAAACAGCACCTACAGGAAACAGAGGGAGGGAACAATGTTAGGATGAATGACACATTTACATTTGGTTCATCATTAAGAAGAAACAGAGTTTACATGAACTCTTGCTTCATCAGAAACTTCTATACATGATAAAATGTGTTAAACATCACTGCGACAAATATATCTAAATAACAAATCCAGTCAACATTAAAACAACAATAAAGAAAACCAGCTATCAAGCAGCTATTAGACCTAGTGAAACACATGTGAACTCACAAAAGAGTGTGATGAGAGCAACACACAACTTGTCCATCTGGTGAACTGATGGTGTCGAAGAGGACCAGGGTTTTCGGTGTCTGAGAGTCACTTGGTCTTTGGTGCATATTTCCGTGATGGTAACTAGATCTACTTGGCCATTAAAGGGCAGAAGAGCAGCGATTGGTTCAATCAAATGCAAAGTTTTCAGCCTTTTCTTTTAAACACGTGTTGTGACATGAAGGGGAGGGTCTAGCATCAATGTCACACCTTCAACACCACCTTGATGTCAAGGGAAAACACTTTTGAGGTCACTGCAGATAAACCATGAACGTCCAATACCAACCCATTATCAAAGAAAACTGCAAACACTGTGAGGTTAAGAAACAAATAAATGTCAAAGGCTTGTCTGATGTTTGAAAATTAAATAGCAAAACATATTGAAAGAGGAGAGTTAGAATAGGTTTTATATGTCCTGTATGCGCCACATTAGCCAATGAGTGGCTAGTTTGTATAGGAGCTTTGTTACACCTACATCAGAGGATCAGACAAACAGTAACATTAGTAGTGATCAACATGTGTTTGCATGTGTTCATTTACATAATAGGTAATTGGTAGTGAACATGAGACTATTTGCATGTATACGTCTCTAGGGGTTGTAGTTCACTCAGCTAGTGATGATATAGGGCGGCTAGTCTTCAGGTCTGTGGGGGTTGTAGTTCACTCAGCTAGTGATGCTCTAGGAGGGCTAGTCTTCAGGTCTGTGGGGGTTGTAGTTCACTCAGCTAGTGATGATGTAAGGGGGCTAGTCTTCAGGTCTGAGGGGGTTGTAGTTCACTCTTCTAGTGATGATGTAGGGGGGCTAGTCTTCAGGTCTGTGGGGGTTGTAGTTCACTCAGCTAGTGATGCTGTAGGGGGGCTAGTCTATATGTCTGAGGGGAGGTTTTAGATCAGTAGAAACTACAGTCCAGTTGTGTCCATCTACCAGTCCTTACGTGGGGGCGGGATAAATATGTCTTCCTGTCTGAGGGGTTAAAGAGGCCTTCAAGATAGGTTCAGTTCTAGGATGTAGGAGTCACAGGCACATTTCAGGACAGGGAACTGCAAAATGCCTTGTGGGGACTGATTTTCTGGTTCACTATCTTTATGGAGACATCAGGTCACACAGTATGAATGTAAATCGTGGATCACAAACACAAACTAAGCTACATGTGCAGGACCTTACTGGGTGTTTAAACAGTTGATGTGACTAGTAGTTAGAAATGGATGTGGTTTCTACAGACCTGAACAAATGACCTCAGACCTGAAACCTCCTTTACACCTCAGACCTCCCCTCTTACAGCTCCTGTTAAACACATCAGTACAGACCAACATCACTGGCTGAATAAACCTCTACAACACACATAGACCAGTGCATGTATAAACACATCCCCAAACATGCACATTCATGTAAATACACACGTAAACATTGTTCGAACGTATTCTTTAGCACTGCCATTACATCTATATGACCAAGTCACTGATTGGCTGAGATGATGCACTCAGTAGACAGGAAACCCACACTGACTTCCTGTTGCTGTTGCAGTGGTGCTGCTTTTAGCCTGACAATGAGTCCATCACATACAGGAGAGACAGATAGTGTTGATCTCATGCCTAACACACTATATGTCCCCACTGTCACTGAAATGTATAGTTATTTACAGAAAGGTTAATTAACTAGAATTGGCCCAGCAGGTGAAGAAAGATTTTCTTGGCTTCACTATCACAATATAACTAGAGTTCCATGGTAATTGTAGTTTCTGGCTGTTTCACATCAGAGTATCAACTATGAGTATGGCCTAAATGTTTGGCAGAGGAGGAAAGTATGTGTTCACCATGTGATAAATGGCCATGTAAATGTAGTTCATTTAGGTCTTAATCACCCTCATCTGGTCAACACAGCCAAGTACTGGTAAACACTGGGGAAGGACGTTGTATTATTTACACCACTGATGTTTCTTGGATTTATACCACATGTTAGGATGCTTTAAACTGCTGAATACAGATTCTAGTGAGGATTTGTCACGTTTATGATCATTTCATATTTTTCTTCGTCACAGTGTAGTTCCAGACAGGTTACCTCTCCTTACAGAAATGACACAGAACACCTGATCACTCACCTGTCCCATGAAGAGAGGTCAGCAGGTATTGGTAATTACCTTTAACTATACTAGCCATCACAATCTACCTGTATCATATTGACTAACATTTAAGACACAGCTTAACCAACACATGTTCCATACATGCAGGTTAAGATACAGGTGATAGATTAATGTTTTGGTCACTCAGCCTTAACAAATGTTCTCATAGTACCATGGGGTGTCACCTCTCTGGTCTGGTCCATCCTCTAACTATTGTGTTATTTAGTTAAAATAGTATTGTTTCATGTTGTTCAATATGTGCACATAGACAGACACACACACACACACACACAAACACACACAAACACACACATGCAAATACACAACCACAGGGACTGACCAAGCAGTTGACACGTGATGAGGTAAGTAGATGAAACAATTGTGGTTACAACCAACCTGAAAATCCCCCCTCAGACCTGAAGACCTACAGACCTGAAGACCAGCCCCCCTACAGCATCACTAGCTGAGTGAACTACAACCCCCACAGACCCTAAGACTAGCCCCCTACAGCATCACTAGCTGAGTGAACTACAACCCCCACAGACCAGAAGACTAGCCCCCTACAGCATCACTAGCTGAGTGAACTACAACCCCCACAGACCTGAAGACTAGCCCCCTACAGCATCACTAGCTGAGTGAACTACAACCCCCACAGACCTGAAGACTAGCCCCCCTACAGCATCACTAGCTCAGTGAACTATAACCTCGACAATCACGTGCACTGTGGTCTCACTGTCTTTTGGTACAGCTGCGTCTTTGCAGCCAGGAGAAAGAATCTGGGAGCAAGATTGTTCACAGTAAAGAATTTCAATTGTATAGATATTTACTTGTTTATCTTGAAAAGTTACATGGCATTTTGGCATGACTTGCCATCTTTAATCGGCCAAGGTTGAGCCAATTGGTAAAGGAATAATATAATGAATAAAATAGTCTGACATTTAGCTGTCTACACAGTGATATATTGCATCTTCCTGGTAATTAGGAACGTGGTTTTATTCTTATTGCTGTAATGAACACCTGGACCAGGGGTTTGTGGTTCCAGTTGCGGAGCTCAACTGTCGATTTATTTTGCGAAAGCACAAGGTATAAGGCTCAAGCAGAACGAGAGAGACAGGCGGGCAGGCTCGGTAACCAGATGATCAAACTGCGAAGACAAGAGTACAGGCAGGAGCAGGCGAGTAGGAGAATCCAGGGGCAGGCAGTCAGGTACGAGGAGGCAGGCTTCTATATACGGAGACAAACAGGGACGGGGCCGGGAAAGGAGAGGACAACAGGCTGGGAATCAAAAACAAGGACGAGCGCTATGCGAAGGCTTGGCAGGTCCACTACGAACAAAACCTCACAACCAAGTGGTGGTGGAGGACTGGCTTAAATAGGAGGAGGCAATGAGACGCAGGTGTTTAGGATTCCGGTGATTGTGACCTTGGCTGAGAGCTGCGTTCAGGTCCACTACGTCGTGAGGGCGCAGTGGTGCTGGGGCGTTGCGAGGACCTAACAATTGCAAATTTTCAAACTTGTATGCTTAAAAAGAAACATTGATCTGTGTTAAAGTTATGGTTGGGGCAAAGGTTAAGGTTAAGGTTAGGGTTAGTAGGTAGTTAGGTCAAATGTTAGTGATAGCCAGTAGATGGTCAGTAGAGCGTTGACAGACACACTTTTGGGACTCTCCAAATAAAGTGTCACAGTATAATTTTTATTTACATATTTTAATGACATAATTTTTTTATTCATTATTATTAACAGAAGTATGTATGCCCCTAGAAGGGCTTTGTAACATTCCCTGTTAAACTCATGGGTACATCAATCAATGTCTCCTGGACCTGAGTTCAGTGGGAACAGCCACCTAAAGATTGTATTGCCACAATTGCTTCAGTCTGTCAGTTTTGCTTTTGCTAATTTGTCAATAAAATCACAGAACAAATATAGAGTATAAATTTGAGAGCAAATTCCAGCTGCTTAGATGATATGTATAATCTGTAGATTCACCGGTGTATCTTGACAATGCAGAATTAAAAGGAACAGCATCAGTGGTTTTGATCTAATCTTTATATATTTCACCACAATGAGATCATCCCTCATCAGGGAAACTATAAAAACTATTGCTCAGAGCCTTTAATCTGGTCCTGCATGGTAATCTCACTGGACAAGTGGAAGTGTTGTTCAGTTCATTGCAGACATGGAGAATCATTACTCTCTGCTTCTCTCCCGGAGTTTCCTCTTCTCCTTATTAACTCCTGATTTAACAAAACAACAAAAATCATCTTAAAGAGTTTTCACATCCTGGTCTGACTGATGAATTTAAACACTGACTGATATTTAGTAGACTGGTGTCCTGACCCACCATAAGTATTCCCAATAAGGAAGGCAGCAGGGATGAGGACCAGAAACAGCACCACCTAGTGGCAGAGAAAGAACAGGGTTTACATGAACTCTTGCTTCATCAGAAACCTCTCTACCTGCTAAATTGTGTCAAACATCTCAGCTAGTACAATATCAAATTAACAAATCTAGTCAACCATAAAATCACAATGAGTAAAACCAGCTATCAAGCAGCTATTAGACCTAATGAAACACACGTGAACTCACATGAGAGTATGAATGAGGGCAACACACAACATGTCCATCTGGTGATCTGATCAGGGTCTTTGTTGTGTGTTTCTGTGATAGTGTATTTCACCATGAAAGGACAAACCTGCAGTGATTTGTTCAATTTCTTTCTTTAGACATGTTGTGAAATGAATGGGGGGGTCTGGCATCGAGGTAAACACCTGTAACCCCAACCTGATGTCACTGGAAAACATTTATCTTTGAGGGGTTCACTGTAGATGGCAAAATCAATGCACCGCCAGGAGCCCCAAACACAAATGTTGATGTAATTTCTGACCCTTCGAGTCACTGAAGACAGAGGTCCATAATAAACCTGTAACTGTTAATCCTGCTAACTAATATCAATGCTTTTTATGATCTAATAACAAACAAACCATGAATATAACAACACAAACTATTGACTGGTCTTGTGTGTGTCTCTGCTGTTCTGCATGAATGCATCTATGTGGTTGTGGTTTGGCTGTGCTGCCCTGTTAAAGGGGCCTTCAGGTCTGAAACCACAGTTGTTTCTATCTACTTGTCTACCATCTTTACCATCAGACTTCAAGGGAGAGGATCTGTGTTGTTCTCATCCTACTACCATCATGTTATCAATACTATAGGACGATATTGTCGGAGAAAAGCATTTTATTTCAATAGATTAGCTTTAATAAAGGTATGTTCTCAAAATAAAAATAAAAGGGTTAAAATTAAGAGACCACTGCAAATTGAACGCTTCTGTTCCTCACTCAAAACTTTCCTTTTAAAATTTTTTGGAAAGGAAAGAAAAAGGTGCAGTGGTCTCTTAATTTTTTCCGGAGCTGTAAATGATCAGCTGATGACGGATATATTTCTCACATATTGCTGGTATTGATGGCTGGTATAGGTCACAGTCTGCTGGTATTGACAGCTGGTATAGATCACAGTCTGCTGGTATTGATGGCTGGTATAGGTCACACTCTGCTGGTATTGATGGCTGAGTAGGTACTGAGGTCAGAGTTCTGGATTTTATTCTTCTTCTTTGGTCTCTTCTGTCCCTGACGGATGTCCAATGAGGCGTAAAACAGGTCTTCTTCCCCCTAAGAAACAGAGATGTTTTGTCTTCAAGTTTTGTGTCATTCATTTTCCTTATTCCTTTGCTTTTTGATTTATTGTACATTATGCTGATCAAAATAGGACTGTTTTACAAAGTGTGTACTATAATCAGTATGTTCATCCACCATATAATTAAAACACCCAGACTGGTTTGGACACAGTACCTTCTCTCTACTGTCACTTCCCCTGGTCGACGTCCTGTTCAGAGGAACTGAAGTCTCATTTGGAGCTGTAGAGTAGAGTTGGACATTACTAATAATAACGTAACTACACTGATTCAGTAGCAAACATATAAAATATATATCAATAATAACAATAATATGACATTATTCAAAAAAACGGTTAGACTTTCCTCAGTTGGTAAAAATATAAAAAAGTCCATCAGCTCATATAATGTATAAGTAAATAATTGCTAGACAATATAGTTTAAATAATGGTTGTCAGTAATATAAGAGGTCTACCTGTTTTTCTGCAGAAGGAGTAGACACAGAAGAAGGAGAGGAGAGAAGAGAGGAGAACAGACACAGGACACAGACTGAACATCAGAGTCCAACACAGACCACAGTCTTCAGGAGGGGAGGAGGGAACAGTAGATATGACCTCTGGGATGACCTCTGGAATGACCTCTGGGATGACCTCTGGGATACAATGGCACAAAAAATACAAGCTCAATGTTAATTTTGTTCTCAGTGTTTAACAACTCAAACTTTTAACGTATTTGGCAAGGACTGCAGGCTGTCACAGATCAAGTAAATCAAAGGCAAATCAAGCTACATGGTACCAACTAATGCTTCCCATCCCAGACAAGTTTAACACATTCTACACTCACTTCTAGTTGGACAATACTAAACCAATCAGGAAGGCTCTTGCTGCTCTGGAAAATCTGCTGTCTTCGTTCTCCAAGGCTGATGTGAAAATCTCAGTAGAGTCTACGATGGAATCAGGAATTGTGAAGAGGGTACAAAAATACCTCGATATTCACTATACCTGGAGGGTAATGGTACCTCGTTATTCACTATACCTGGAGGGTAATGGTACCTCGTTATTCACTATACCTGGAGGGTAATGGTACCTCGTTATTAACAATACCTGGTGGGTAATGGTACCTCGTTATTCACTATACCTGGAGGGTAATGGTACCTCGTTATTCACTATACCTGGAGGGTAATGGTACCTCGTTATTCACTATACCTGGAGGGTAATGGTACCTCGTTATTAACAATACCTGGAGGGTAATGGTACCTCGTTATTCACTATACCTGGAGGGTAATGGTACCTCGTTATTAACAATACCTGGAGGGTAATGGTACCTCGTTATTCACTATACCTGGAGGGTAATGGTACCTCGTTATTAACAATACCTGGAGGGTAATGGTATTTCGTTATTCACTATACTTGGAGGGTAATGGTACCTCATTATTCACTATACCTGGAGGGTAATCGTACCTCGTTATTCACTATACCTGGATGGTAATGGTACCTCGTTATTCACTATACCTGGAGGGTAATGGTACCTCGTTATTCACTATACCTGGAGGGTAATGGTACCTCGTTATTCACTATACCTGGAGGGTAATGGTACCTCGTTATTCAGTAAACCTGGAGGGTAATGGTACCTTGTTATTCACTATACCTGGAGGGTAATGGTACCTGGTTCGGTCAGCTGAGGGAAAGTTATAACTTCTCAAATAATAATTTCTTTATTTGCAGGTCAGAGATATCACACATGAACACTTTCCCGTATTACAAGATTCCAGATATTTTCCATTTAATAGAGGTTTGAAATTGTGCCTGACCGTGTCTATACGATACATTTCAGACAGTCAAACCACCTCCACAGAATCTTTCTAAGTGAGAGCAGGAACTGGGCTCTGAAACTGGGAGGAAAGTCTGGAGAACATTCATACATGCTCAATTAACTCCAGGCACCGTTTCAATGTAACATCTTTACATAGACTACACAGCTCCAACACTAAACTCTATGACATGTTCCCTGACATCTCTCACAGGTGTCATGATTCATAGGGCTTCACAGCTTTGTCCTCTGTTCTGTGTTTCGGGACCCTCTCTGTAAGAGGTTCCCAATTAAAATGTATCTTTTATATAACGTTTACCTAATTTAGCAGACGCTTGACATTCTTGAAATTTAGGAAACAGTCTGAAGCACCTTCAGACATTCAACCTGCCATTTTGGGCTACATTTACTTTTAAATAGTTTAGCAGATGCTTTTATCCAGATAAATAAACATGAATGGACAACACAGTTATTCCAGCCATCATAATCTACCAAATGAGATACATGGCACCCCAGACATTAAACCAAAATCAGAGACACAGATATAAAGCATGAAAGAAAAATCATACCAAATAATAGTCTGTTGGTGGTGTGTCCAAAGTGATATAAATCCTTCAGATTAATACCTCTTTTCCCTCCCTCATCCACCACCTTAGTCTTCTTAATCCCACAGTAGTAGATTCCCAGGTCAGATTCAGTGATGTTCTTAATCAGTAGATCATAGGTCTGGTTAGAGGGATTCCATTGCAGTGTGAACCGAGGAAAAGCGTTTTGAGAATTAAAATTGGTTACAGGATATCTAAAAATGCCATGAATATAAATTCCCAGGGTAGGTTGGTGCTCATGAGAGCACTTCTTAAACCATGTGATCGACACACCAGTGGATGTTCTGCAGTCACAGTACAGAGTGATGTTGTCTCCTGGTCTGACTAACAGAACCACCTCAGATCCAGAGATCCCATCCTGACTGGAGGAAACAGCACCTACAGGTAACAGAGGAAGGGAACAATGTTAGGATGAATGACACATTTACATTTGGTTCATCATTAAGAAGGAACAGAGTTTACATTAACTCTTGCTTCATCAGAAACCTCTATACATGATAAAATGTGTTAAACATCCCTGCCACAACAATATCTCAATAACAAATCTAGTCAACTTTAAAACTACAATAAACAAAACCAGCTATCAAGCAGCTATAAGACCTAATGAAACACACGTGAACTCACATAAGACTGTGATGAGAGCAACACACAACTTGTCCATCTGGTGAACTGATGGTGTCAAAGAGGACCAGGGTCTTCGGTGTCTGAGAGTCAATTGGTCTTTGGTGTGCATTTCCGTGATGGTGACTAGATCTACTTCACCATTAAAGGGCAAAAGAGCAGCGATTGGTTCAATCGAATGGAAAGTTTTGAGCCTTTTCTTTGAAACACGTGTTGTGACTTGAAGGGGAGGGTCTGGCATCAAAGTTACACCATAAACACAAACTTGATGTCAATGGAACAACCTTTTGTTAAGAACCAAATACAATTCAAAGGCCTGTCTGACGTTTGAACATTTAACAACAAAACGTATGGACAGAGGAGAGTTAGAATAGGTTTTCTATGTCCTGTATGTGCCTTGTCAACCTAGTTTGTATAGGAGTTTTGTAATGCCTACATAAAAGGATCAGACATCAGTAACCTTACTAGTGGTCAATATGTTTGCATGTGTTCATTTACATAATAGGTATTTGGTATTGATTCTATATGCATGTATACATCTCTAGGGGTTGTAATTGACTCAGCTAGTGATGCTGTAGGGGGCTAGTCTTCAGGTCTGTGGGAGTTGTAGTTCACTCAGCTAGTGATGCTGTAGGGGGCTAGTCTTCAGGTCTGTGGGAGTTGTAGTTCACTCAGCTAGTGATGCTGTAGGGGGCTAGTCTTCAGGTCTGTGGGAGTTGTAGTTCACTCAGCTAGTGATGCTGTAGGGGGGTTAGTCTTCAGGTCTGTGGGGGTTGTAGTTCACTCAGCTAGTGATGCTATAGGGGGGTTAGTCTTCAGGTCTGTGGGGGTTGTAGTTCACTCAGCTAGTGATGCAACAGGGGGGCTAGTCTTCAGGTCTGTGGAAGTTGTAGTTCACTCAGCTAGTGATGCTGTAGGGGGGTTAGTCTTCAGGTCTGTGGGGGTTGTAGTTCACTCAGCTAGTGATGCTATAGGGGGGTTAGTCTTCAGGTCTGTGGGGGTTGTAGTTCACTCAGCTAGTGATGCAACAGGGGGGCTAGTCTTCAGGTCTGTGGAAGTTGTAGTTCACTCAGCTAGTGATGCTGTAGGTGGTGTTTGTCTGTCATTAATATGCTTATGACCCTCAACTCTTCTACTCCTTTCCTCCCTGCTGGCACTCATGTGGCGGCAAGACCAGTCTGGCTCTTATGTGGGGGCAGGTTAAAGATCTCTTTCTGTCTGAGGGGTTGAAGAGGTCTTTAAGTCAATTTAAACTGTAGGCTGTAATTTTTATAGCAGGGAACTGCAAAACATTGTATGGGGACTGATTTTCAGGTCCACTTTCTTTATAGAGACTTCAGGACCCCCAATGTAGACCTAATTGTGGATTTCAAACACACACACACACACAGACTCACTAGACAGGAAACCCACACTGACTTCCTGTTGCTGTTGCCGTGGTGCTGCTGTTCGCCTGACATTGAGTCCATCACATACAGGAAAGTTAGTGTTTATCTCATGCCTAATAAACTATATGTCCCCACTGTTATGGAAATGTATAGTTATTTACAGAAAAGTTAAAAAACTAGAAATGGCCCAGCAGGTGTAGAAAAATGTTCTTGACCTCACAACGACAATAAAACTAGAGCATCATGGTTATTGTAGTTTCTGGCAGATTTCACATGAGAGTATCAAGTATGTGTAAGACCTAAATATTTGGCAGAAGAGGAAAGTAATTCAGTTCACCCAAGTGTTCAATTTCCATGTAAATGTAGATAATTTAGGTGTTAATGGATTTCATTAGGTCTTAATCACCATCACCCAGTGAATACAGCCAAGTACAGGTAAACACTGGGGAAGGACATTGTATTTTTGACACCACTGATGTTTCTTGGATTTATACCACATGTTAGGATGCTTTAAACTGCTGAATACAGATTCTAGTGAGGATTGGTCACGTTTATGATCATTTCATATTATTCCTCGTCACAGTGTCGTTCCAGACAGGTTACCTCTCCTTACTCCTTACAGAATTGACACAGAACACCTGTTCACTCACCTGTCCCATGAAGAGAGGTCAGCAGGTATTGGTAATTACCTTTAACTATGCTAGCCATCACAATCTACCTTTATTATATTGACTAGCTTTAAAGATACAGCTTAACTAACACATGTTCCATACATGCAAGTTAAGATACAGGTGATAGATTAATGTTTTGGTCACTCAGCCTAAACAGATGTTCTCATAGTACCATGGGGTGTCACGTCTCTGGTCTGGTCCATCCCCTAACTATTGTGTTATTTAGTTAAAATGGTATTGATTTCTTCTGTTCTGTTATGAACACAAACACACACAAACACACACACGTGTAAGCAGAGCAACAGGGACTGGCCAAGCACGTAACGATTATTACTGTCCACTAACTATTGTGTGATTTGCTTAATATGGTATTGAACAATATGAGTGAACTACAACCCCCACAGACCTGAAGACTAGCCCCCCTACAGCATCACTAGCTGAGTGAACTACAACCCCCACAGACCTGAAGACTAGCCCCCCTACAGCATCACTAGCTGAGTGAACTACAACCCCCACAGACCTGAAGACTAGCCCCCCTACAGCATCACTAGCTGAGTGAACTACAACCCCCACAGGCCTGAAGACTAGCCCCCCTACAGCATCACTAGCTGAATGAACTACAACCCCCACAGACCTGAAGACTAGCCCCCCTACAGCATCACTAGCTGAGTGAACTACAACCCCAACAGACCTGAAGACTAGCCCCCCTACAGCATCACTAGCTGAGTGAACTACAACCCCCACAGGCCTGAAGACTAGCCCCCCTACAGCATCACTAGCTGAGTGAACTACAACCCCAACAGACCTGAAGACTAACCCCCCTACAGCATCACTAACTGAGTGAACTACAACCCCAACAGACCTGAAGACTAGCCCCCCTACAGCATCACTAGCTGAGTGAAATACAACCCCCACAGACCTGAAGACTAGCCCCCCTACAGCATCACCAGCTGAGTGATCTACAACCCCCACAGGCCTGAAAACTAGCCCCCCTACAGCATCACTAGCTGAGTGAACTACAACCCCCACAGGCCTGAAGACTAACCTCCCTACAGCATAACTAGCTGAGTGAACTACAACCCCCACAGTGTTCAGCCCCCCTACAGCATCACTAGCTGAGTGAACTACAACCCCCACAGTCTTCAGCCCCACTGCAGCATCACTAGGTGAGTGAACCGCAACCCCTACAATCACATGCCTGTTTAGTGGTCTATATGTCACGTTCTTTCAGCATAGTTGCACCTTTGCCACCAAGAGTATGAATCCTGGCCACCACATCACATAGTGCCCGGGAGTCCTGCAGATGGCAGAGACAATTGTCTCAGCTGCATCCAAGATGGACATGGGGATGTCAGACAAGGTGGGCCGCAGACTAGTAGTTGTACGTATCATTTCATAGTTGTGTAAACCAGACATATCGCTGGTTCAACAGTTTGTTAGTAATGTTAGCTGAGTTAACAACTCAGTCAGTCATAGTTATTTTATACAAAAAAAGGTTCAAAACTCGCCACTAGCTTTTGAATGGTGTGAGTATTTATTGATTCATGTGGTGTGAAAAGCTTGCTGGGAGCAAGATGGTTCATAAGAAAGAATTTCAATTGTATGCATATTATTTTTGTTTACTAGAGTAGTTACATCACATTTTGGCGTGACTTGGTGTATTTGAGTGAAGGTTGAGCCCTTTTTGTTAAGAAATAATCAAATTAAATTATATAAAAAAAAGTGTATCTTTTAGCAGTCTTTACACAGGGATCTTTTGTGTCTGCCAGGTAAATAGACAGGAACTTTTATTGGAACTATACAAACTCACATGGTTAAAAAGAAACATTGTTCTTTGTTGAGGTTAGGGTTAGAGTCATTGTTATGGTTAGGGTGAGGGTTAGTAGATCGTCAGTTCCATTTTTTACTGATTGTCAGTAGATAGTCATTAGATCATCTACAGACACAAGTTTGGGGAAAAAAGTTATTTTATTTCATATTTTTATTGCATTATTATTATTTATGACAATATTATCAATGGATGGATGTGCCTTTAGAAGGGCTTTGTAACCATTTTCACTGTTAAACTTGTTCCTTCTGTCAGTTTACCTTTTGTAAATTGGTTAATGCAATTACACAAGAAATATAAGCTACATATTGGAGAGCAAATACCTACAGCTTAGAAAAGATGAAGAATCAGTAGAACCACTGATGTATCTCAAAAATGCATGATTAAAAATAACACATCAATAGTATTTATCTAATCTTTAGATATTTCACCACAATGACATCATCCCTCTTCAGTGGATCAATAAAGAAAATGTCCCAGAGCCTTTAATTTATTAATCTGGTCCTGCATGGTAATCTCACTGGACAAGTGGAAGTGCTGTTCAGTTCATTGCAGACATGGAGAATGACTGGTCTCTGCTTCTCTCCCGGAGTTTCCTCTTCTCTTTATTAACTCCTTATTTAACAAAACAACAAAAAACATCTTAAAGAGTTTTCACATCCTGGTCTGACTGATGAATTTAAACACTGACTGATATTTAGTAGACTGGTGTCCTGACCCACCATAAGTATTCCCAATAAGGAAGGCAGCAGGGATGAGGACCAGAAACAGAGTTCTGGAGGACACCACCAGGACCCAGTTCAGACCACAGTCACAAGAAACATCACTGGTGCTGATGGTGGGAGGGGACTCTGTACAGTTGAAAATAACATGTCACTGAACATATTAATTTGGTTGGATTTGACCAACTACATAGTCAGTCAATAGCTCAGACCCCAGTCAGGATGTCCATCCAGGTCAGGAAAGTCTTCAGTTCCATTGGTGGAGCAGTCTGTTCAACAGAGATGAACAACATCACCAACCACTACTAATGTAAACAGCTATATCTGCTCAAGTATTTTTCCTAGCAATGAAAGTCAATATATTCCCTCTCAAGGAAGAAAGGCTTAAGACTTCACTAATACAACTCCCAGTTCACTGCTCAATGTCCCAACTGCCTCCAAAGCTCCCTCCTCGCCTTGTTCGGGCGGACTTCGGCGTTGGTCGTCACCCACCTTCTAGCTGCCACCGTCTGTCCACTCATCATTCTATTGCTCTTGTCTTATTTTCACACACATGGTTCTAATCCCATCATTAGTCTCTGTGTATATATTCCCTCAGCTTTCCCATGTCTTCCATGTGTTTTATTGTGGATGTGTCGCTGGCTCTTTGAGCCTTACGCATGATTATCTCCTGGGAGAATCCCTGTGTGTTGATACTTTTGCTTTACACGCGTGTGGACTGTATTGGATTACACTTTGCTGTGTTTTATTCGTTGCCTTGGACTACTGCTTCAGCCGATTAAATCATTAACGTTGTTTCACATCTTCCTGCGCCTGGCTCCTTCATCTATACACGCCACACTCTTGGTAAAGATTTTTCACTCACTGTTAAAATGCAGTCAGATTCATAGCGTTTGGTATTAATATGGCAATACACCTGGTTACTGGCTTGACCTTACAACACGCCCTTTTCGAGTAACTAAGTACAGATACAAATAAATACAGACACAACTAAACAGACACAACTAAAAACAGACACAACCAAATACATACAAAGCTAAATACAGACAAAACTAAATACAGCCAACTTGAATCAGACAACTAAATACAGACACAACAAAAACAGACACAACAAAATACAGAAAACTAAATACAGACAACTAAATACAGACACAACAAAAACAGACACAACTAAAAACAGACACAACTTAATACAGACACAACGAAATACAGACACAACTAAAAACCGACACAACTAAATACAGACACAACTAAAAACAGACAACTAAATACAGACACAACTAAAACAGACACAACCAAATACAGACACAAGTAAAAACAGACACAACTAAATACAGACACAACTAAAAACAGACACAACCAAATACAGACACAACTAAATACAGACAAAACTAAATACAGACACAACCAAATACAGACACAACTAAATACAGAAACAACTAAATACAGACACAACTAAAAACAGACACAACTAAATACAGACACAACAAAATACAGACAACGAAATACAGACACAACAAAAACAGACACAACTAAAAACAGACACAACTAAATACAGACACAACAAAATACAGACACATCTAAAAACCGACACAACTAAATACAGACACAACTAAAAACAGACACAACCAAATACAGACACAAGTGAAAACCGACACAACTTAACACAGACACAACTAAAAACAGACACAGGACGCAGACTGAACATCCGAGTCCAACACAGATTACAGTCTTTGTGAGGTGAGGAGGGAACAGTTGGGATGTTAATAAAGTTCTCAGAGTTTGACAACTCAGACTGTTAAAGTATTTGGCAAGGCACACTGTCACGGAGCAAGACTATCACAGGCTAATTCAGCTACATGGTACCAACGAATGGTTCTCTCCCAAACAAGTTCAACACATTCTACACTCACTTCTAGTTGGACAATACTAAACCAATCAGGAAGGCTCTTGCTGCTCTGGAAGATCTGCTGCATTCGTTCTCCAAGGCTGATGTGAAAATCTCAGTAGAGACCACGATAAAATCAGGAATTGTGAAGAGGGTAAAAATATTGGTTCTCAAAGGAAGAACATATTAATTTCTTCCTTATTTAGTGGAAGAATGTACTTAGAGGTTCCAAGAGCCCCAGACCTGTAACATGGCTTCTAAGGCCCCAATCACAAATTATCTCTCACAACCTCATTTTGGCAAAAACAAATTTCTTGATGTTTTGGAAACAGACAGATGCATTTTCAAACACGTAACCTCCTGTCATTTAAGGAAAAACATTTTTTACTTAATTTAACAGAAGCTTTTATCCAGAGTAACAAATGTATGAAAGCACAACCAGGCTAATCCAGCCATCCTTATTTACCAAATCAGCTACACGGCAACCCAGATGTTAAAACAAAACCAGAGATACAGACATAAAGCGTGAAAAAATAAACAAATGTCTTACCAAATGTAAGTCTATAGGTGACGTTTCCATAGAGGTACAACACCTTCTGTTTAATACCTCCTTTCCCTCCTTCATCCACCACCTCAGTCTCCTCAGTCCCACAGTGGTAGAGTCCCAGGTCAGATTCAGAGATGTTCTCAATCAGTAGGTCATAGGTGTTGTTAGAGGTATTCCACAATGTTGTAATCCCAGGATACATTTTTAGAGATTTTAAATTCTGGGAAATGCTAATAACCAGGGTAGGTTGGTGCTCATGAGAGCAGTTCCTGAACCATGTGATGAATACACCAGTGGATGTTCTGCAGTCACAGTACAGAGTGATGTTGTCTCCTGGTTTGACTAACAGAACCACCTCAGATCCAGAGATCCCATCCTGACTGGAGGAAACAGCCCCTACAGGTAACAGAGGAAGGGAACAATGTTAGGATGAATGAAACATTTATATTTGGTTCATTAAGAAGGAACAGAGTTTACATGAACTCTTGCTTCATCAGAAAATTCTATATCAAATGTGTTAAACATCACTGCCACAACAGTATCTCAATAACAAATCTAGTCAACCTTAAAACCACAATAAACAAAACCAGCTATCAAGCAGCTATTAGACCTAATGAAACACATGTGAACTCACATAAGACTGTGATGAGAGCAACACAAAACATGTCCATCTGGTGAACTGATGGTGTCAAAGAGGACCAGGGTCTTCGGTGTCTGAAAGTCACTTGGTCTTTGGTGCGTATTTCCGTGATGGTGACTAGATCTACTTCACCATTAAAGGGCAGAAGAGCAGCGATTGGTTCAATCAAATGCAAAGTTTTCAGCCTTTTTTTTTAAACACGTGTTGTGACTTGAAGGGGAGGGTCTAGCATCAATGTCACACCTTCAACAGCACCATGATGTAATTGGAAAAATATTCTGAGGTCACTGCAGATAAAACCATGAACGTCCAATACCAACCCATTCTCAAAGAAAACTGCAAACACTGTGAGGTTAAGAACCAAATAAATGTCAAAGGCCTGTCTGATGTTTAAAAATTAACGAGCAAAACATATTGACAGAGGAGAGTTAGAATAGGTTTGTCCTGTATGCACCACATTAGCCAATGAGTGACTAGTTTGTATATAAGCTTTGTTACACCTACATCAGAGGATCAGCTGGCGTTGCTGTAGGGGGGCTATTCTATATGTCTGAGGGGAGGTTTTAGATCAGTAGAAACTACAGTCCAGTTGTGTCCATCTACCAGTCCTTATGTGGGGGCGGGATAAAGATGTCTTCCTGTCTGAAGGGTTAAAGGGGCCTTCAAGACGGGTTCAGTTCTAGGCTGTAGGAGTCACAGGCACATTTCAGAGCAGGGAACTGCAAAACGCCTAGTGGGGACTGATTTTCTTGTTCACCATCTTTATGGAGACATCAGGTCACACAGTATGAATGTAAACGTGGATCACAAACACAAACTAAGCTACATGTGCAGGACCTTACTGGGTGTTCAAACAGTTGATGTGACTAGTAGATAGAAATGGATGTGGTTTCTACAGACCTGAACACATGACCTCAGACCTGAAACCTCCTTTACACCTCAGACCTCCCCTCTTACAGCTCCTGTTAAACACATCAGTACAGACTAACAGCACTGGCTGAATAAACCTCTACAACACACATAGACCAGTGCATGTATAAACACATCCCCAAACATGCACATTCATGTAAATACACATGTAAACATTGTTTGAACGTATTCTTTAGCACTGCCATTACATCTATATGACCAAGTCACTGATTTGCAGAGAAGAGGCACTCAGTAGACAGGAAACCCACACTGACTTCCTGTTCATGTTGCCGTGGTGCTGCTTTTAGCCTGACAATGAGTCCATCACATACAGGATGGACAGTTAGTGTTAATCTCATGCCTAACACACTATATGTCTCCACTGTCACTGAAAAACATAATTATTCACAGAAATGCTTCCCCAAAATTTTAAAAGCTAGAATTGGCCCAACAGGGAAAGAAACATTTTCTTGGCTTCACTATAACAGTATATTAACTAGAGCATCATGGTTATTGTAGTTTCTGGATGATTTCACATCAGATTATCTAGTATGTGTATGCCCAAAATATTTGGCAGAGGAGGAAAGTATGTGTTCACCATGTGATAAAAGGCCATGTAAATGTATTTCATTTAGGTCTTAATCACCCTCATCTTGTCAACACAGCAAAGTACTGGTAAACAATGGGGAAGAGCACTGTACTTTTCACACCTCTGATGTTTCCTGGATATATACCACTCGTTAGGATGCTTTAAACCGCTGAATTCAGATTCTAGTGAGGATTTGTCACGTTTATGATCATTTGATGTTTTTCCCCATCACAGTGTCATTCCTGACTGGTTACCTCTCCTTTCTGGGCAGAATGAATGCAGAACATCTGATCACTCACCTGTCCCATGAAGAGAGATCAGCAGGTTTTGGTAATTACCTTTAACTATACTAGCCATCACAATCTACCTTTATCATATCGACTAACATTTAAGATACAGATTAACCAACACATGTTCCATACATGCAGGTTAAGATACAGGCGATAAATTTATGTTTTGGTCACTCAGCCTAAACAAATGTTCTCATTGTACCGTGGGGTGTCACCTCTCTTGTCTGGTCCATCCCCTAACTATTGTGTTATTTAGTTAAAATGGTATTGTTTCCTGTTGTTCAATATGTGCACATAGACAGACACACACACACACACAAACACACACATGCAAATACACAATCACAGGGACTGGCCAAGCAGTTGACACGTGATGAGGTAAGTAGATGAAACTACTGTGGTTACAACCGACCTGAAAATCCCCCCTCAGACCTGAAGACCTACATACCTGAAGACCAGCCCCCCTACAACATCACTAGCTGAGTGAACTACAACCCCCACAGACCTGAAGACTAGCCCCCTACAGCATCACTAGCTGAGTGAACTACAACCCTCACAGACCTGAAGACTAACCCCCTTACAGCACCACTAGCTGCGTGAACTACAACCCCCACAGACCTGAAGACTAGCCCCCCAACAGCATCACTAGCTGAGTGAACTACAACCCCCACCGACCTGAAGACTAGTCCCCCTACAGCATTACTAGCTGAGTGAACTACAACCCCAACAGACCTGAAGACTAGCCCCCTACAGCATCACTAGTTGATTGAACTACAACCCCCACAGACCTGAGGACTAGCCCCCCTACATCATCACTAGCTGAGTGAACTACAACCCCCACAGGCCTGAAGACTAGCCCCTCTACTGCATCACCAGCTGAGTGAACTACAACCCCCACAGACCTGAAGACTAGCCCCCTACAGCATCACTAGCTGGGTGAACTACAACCCCCACAGACCCAAAGACTAGCCCCCCTACAGCATCACTAGCTGAGTGAACTACAACCCCCACAGACCTGAAGACTAGCCCCCCTACAGCATCACTAGCTGAATGAACTACAACCCCCACAGACCTGAAGACTAGCCCCCCTACATCATCACTAGCTGAGTGAACTACAACCTCGACAATCACGTGCACTGTGGTCTCACTGTCTTTTGGTACAGCTGCATCTTTGCAGCCAGGAGAAAGAATCTGGGATTGGCAAGATTGTTCACAGTAAAGAATTTTAATTGTATAGATATTTACTTGTTTATCTTGAAAAGTTACATGGCATTTTGGCATGACTTGCCATCTTTAATTGGCCAAGTGTGAGCCAATTGGTAAAGGAATATTACAATGAATAAAATAGTCTGCCATGTAGCTGTGTCTACACAGTGATATATTGCATCTTCCTGGTAATTAGGAACGTGGTTTTATTTTTATTGCAATTTTTAAGACTTGCATGGTAAAAAAGAAACATTGATCTGTGTTAGTTATGATTATGGTTAGGGTAAATTTTATGGTTAAGGTTAGGTTTAGGGTTAGTAGGTAGTTAGGTAAAATGTTAGTGACAGTCAGTAGATGGTCAGTAGATGGTCAGTAAAGCATTGACAGACACACTTTTGGGACTCTCAAAATATAGTGCTACCATATAATTTTTATGTAAATATTTTAATTACATAATTTTTGTATTCATTATTATCAACAGAAGTATATATGCTGCTAGAAAGGCTTTGTAACATTCCCTGTTAAACTCATGGGTACATCAATCAATCTCTGCCGGACCTGAGTTCAATGGGAACAGCCACCTAAAGATTGTATTGCCACAATTGCTTCAGTCTGTCAGTTTTGCTTTTGCTAATTTGTCAATAAAATCACAGAAAAAATATAGAGTATAAATTGGAGAGCAAATACCAGCTGCTTAGATGATATGAATAATCTGTAGATTCATCGGTGTATCTTGACAATGCAGAATTAAAAGAAACAGCATCAGTGGTTTTGATCTAATCTTTAGATATTTCCCCACAATGAGATCATCCCTCATCAGGGAAACTATAAAAACTATTTCCCAGAGCCTTTCAACTTTTTAATCTGGTCCTGCATGGTAATCTCACTGGACATGTGGAAGTGTTGTTCAGTTCACTGCAGACATGGAGAATGACTGGTCTCTTCTTCTCTCCCGGAGTTTCCTCTTCTCCTTATTAACTCCTGATTAAACAAAACAACAAGAATCATCTAAAAGAGTTTTCACATCCTGGTCTGACTGATGAATTTAAACACTGAGTGATATTTAGTAGACTGGTGTCCTGACCCACCATAAGTATTCCCAATAAGGAAGGCAGCAGGGATGAGGACCAGAAACAGAGTTCTGGAGGACACCACCAGGACCCAGTTCAGACCACAGTCACAAGATACATCACTGGTGCTGATGGTGGGAGGGGACTCTGTATAGTAGAAAATAAAAATATATTGATATTCCTACTGTATTTTAAACGAGATCTACTCAATTATTTTGCACTGTAATAAATGTCAATGTATTCCCTCTCATGGAAGAAAAGCTAAAACAAACACACACTGAACTGCCAATTCTCGTACACACACAAACATACACACACACACATTACATACATTAAAACAAACTTAAGACAAAACACACACACACGCTTGCCTTTCTATCCTTGTAGGTATCTGACATCTTACTTTGGCCCAGAAATCCATGTTTCCTATTCTGTAGCCCTATAACTGACCCTAAAGTCCAAATTAACTTTAACTTAACCTTGACCGAAACCTCAGTAACCTATCTTCTGTGTCTGAACCTACAGTTAACATATTTATTGAGAACTACGCTGATAATACCCGAGACAGACTTTATATTAACTCTCCTTACTAAAAACAAAAGATGCTTTACAAATAAAGAAAATGGCGCTGTAAGATAAAGCTTGAAAAATATGTTGTCCTTACCTAATGAAAGCCTTGTGGTGACATTTCCATAGCTGTAGAAGTGTTGATTTTCAACAGATTGTCCAATGTTCACCTTAGTCTCCATAGTCCCACAGTAGTAGAGTCCCAGGTCAGATTCAGTGATGTTCTCAATCAGTAGGTTATAGGTGTTGTTAGATGGGTTCCACAACAAGGTTAACCGAGGAGGAACATTTTGAAAATATTCTTCTAAGGATTTACCAGAATCCTGGTAAGATGAAATAACAAGAGGAGGCTGGTGCTTGTGAGAGCAGTTCCTATACCAAACAATGTCTACTCCAGTGGATGTCTTGCAGTCACAGTACAGAGTCACATTGTCTCCTGGTCTGACTATCAGATCCATCTCTGATCCAGAGATCCCATCCTGACTGGAGGAAACAGAACCTTCAAGTTGGACTGTAACAGAGTAATACATGTCAGGATGAAATTATACTCCAAAATAGACAGATAACATGGATGACATCTAAATAAGACCTCTCTCCATGAACAGGCATTCCCATGCTGATATATATGTTAACGTAAATCTGACCGAATCAACTAAATATGTTTAAATTATTGCAGTTTAAAATACTGCTTTTCTGCCCTGCAGCAAACAGCTAAAATGATACATATTAGTATACTCACATAAGATTGTGATGACAGCAACTGACAACCAATCCATCTGACAGTCTGATTAGCAGGGTCCGAATGGTGACTGAGAGTCCCTGGGTCCGAATAGTGACTGAGAGTCCCTGGGTCTGAATGGTGTCTGCGAGTCGCTGTTACGTATTTCCGTGATGGTAACTAGATGTATTTTACCATGAAAGGACATACGAGCAACGATTGGTTCAATTTATTCACTTCATTACGTTTTCTCTCTGAAAGCCATGTTGTGACTTGAAGGGGAGGGTCTGGCATCGAGGTAAACACCTTTAACACCAACGTGATGTCACTGGAAAACATTCATCTTTGAGGGGTTCATTGTAGATAGCAAAACCAAAGCACCGCCAGGAGCTCCAAACACACATTCTGATGTAACTTCTGACCAATTATGGGGTCAAGTCAAGTCTCTGGAGACTGAGGTCATAGTAAACCTGCTATAGTTAATGCTGCTAGCTAATATCAATGTTTTTTATGATCCAACAATAAACCAACCATGAATATTCCAATATAGTCAGAAACTACCAGAACAAAATACTCCAACTGGCTAAAGGTATTTGTTCATATTTCTGCATGTATTTCTCTAGCTATTTTCATGTATTATTTCAGAACTGTGGGAAAAACAAACAAGAAATAAGCAAACTCCAGAAATTCAGCCTGAACCAGCCTCAGCTCATCGGCATGAGAAAAGCAGCAACGCAGCAATCAATCAATCAATCAATCAAATGTATTTATAAAGCCCTTTTTACAACAGCAGTTGTCACAAAGTGCTTTACAGAGACACCCGGCCTTAAACCCCAAGGAGCAAACAACAGTAGTGTTGAATTTCAGCACCATGGCAACATCAACAGGAAGTCAACGAGGGTTTCCTGTGTACTGTGTGTGGTCCCTCAGCCAATCAGTGACCAGCTCTTATATGAATACTATAAAGCCCACATAATTAGACCAGACTCCATAATATTATTAACACAGTAGTAGTTCTCAGTGCAGGTTTGCACATCTTTCTAGGTGTGTTGTAGGAATATACCATTAATGTGGAGGTACATACAGTACCAGTCAAAGGTCTCACAGGTCCAAACTATTGACTGGTCTTGTGTGTGTCTCTGCTGTTCTGCATGAATGCATCTATGTGGTTGTGGTCTGGCTGTGCTTCCCTGTTGAAGGGGCCTTCAGGTCTGAAACCACAGTTGTTTCTATCTACTTGTCTACCATCTTTGCCATCAGACTTCAAGGGAGAAGGTCTGTGTCGTTTTCATCCTACTACCATCAGGTTATCAATACTATAGGACGATATTGTCTGAGAAAAGCATTTCATTTCAATAGATTAGCTTTAATAAAGGTATGTTCTCAAAATACAAATCATACAACGTTACTTTAAAATCTGTAGGAATATTATAGTCAGTTGGTAGACCACTCCAAGTTATAAAAAGGTATTATATTGCAAAGCAACTGACATTTTGTGTTAAAAACAAAGCCCTTTGCTGTAAAATGCACAGGTAACAGAGACAGAATATAGATGACATGTTACTAATGATGTAATGAAACTTAAGGACCACAGTTTCATCACACATTTAACACAGAGGCTCAAACCCATGAGTTCAATACCATGATGAAACCGTAGAGGCAGAAAAAATCACACAGACAGAGTTACTAGGGGCTCAAATACAGCTCCGGAAAAAATTAAGAGACCACTGCACCTTTTCTTTTCCTTTTCAAAAAAGTCAAAATGGGAGGTTTTGAGTAAGGAAAGGGTTAAAATTAAGAGACCACTGCAAATTGAACGCTTCTGTTCCTCACTCAAAACTTTCCTTTCTAACATTTTTGGAAAGGA
This sequence comes from Esox lucius, assembly GCF_011004845.1. Lineage (NCBI taxonomy): Eukaryota > Metazoa > Chordata > Actinopteri > Esociformes > Esocidae > Esox > Esox lucius. The sequence continues at coordinate 19,100,447 of NC_047593.1, forward strand.
AAGAAAAAGGTGCAGAGGTCTCTTAATTTTTTCCGGAGCTGTAAATGATCAGCTGATGACTGATATATTTCTCACATATTGCTGGTATTGATGGCTGGTATAGTTCATTCTGCTGGTATTGATGGCTGGTACAGTTCATTCTGTTGGTATTAATGGCTGCTATTGGTCACTTTGCTGGTATTGATGGCTGGTACATTTCATTCGATTGATATTCATGACTGGTTTAGGTCACTGCTGGTATTGATTGCAAGTATATGTCACTGTCTGCTGGTATTGATGGCTGGTATAGGTCACACTCTCATGGTATTAATGGCTGAGTAGGTACTGAGGTCAGAGTTCTGCACTTTCTTCTTCTTTGGTCTCTTCTGTCCCTGACGGATGTCCAATGAGGCATAACACAGGTCTTCTTCCTCCTGAGAGACACAGAGAGATTTTTTGTCTTCAAGTTTTGTGTGTCATTCATTTTGCTTATTCCTTTGCTTTTGATTTATTGTACATTATGCTGATCAAAATAGGACTGGTTTACAAAGTGTGTACTATAATCAGTATGTTCATCCACCATATAATTAAAACACCCAGTCTGGTTTGGACACAGTACCTTCTCTCTACTGTCACTTCCCCTAGTCGACGTCCTGTTCAGAGGAACTGAAGTCTCATTTGGAGCTGCAGAGTAGAGTTGGACATTACTAACCATAACTTAACTACACTGTTTCAGTAGCAAACATATAAAAAATATAACAATAATTATAATAATATTACATTATTCAAAAGAACAGTTAGACTTTCTTGACTTAAACAGTTGGTAAAAATATAAAACATGTACAGCTCATAAAATGTACAAGTAAATCAAGGCTAGACAATATAGTTCAATATAATGGTTGTTAGTAATATAAGAGGTGCACCTGTTTTTCTGCAGAAGTAGTAAACACAGAAGGAGGAGAGGAGAGAAGAGAGGAGAACAGACACAGGACACAGACTGAACATCAGAGTCCAACACAGACCACAGTCTTCAGTCTCTTGGATGACCTCTGGGATGACCTCTGGGATATAATGGCAAAGAAAATACAAGCTCAATGTTAATTAAGTTCTCAGTGTTTGACAACTCAGACTTGTAAAGTATTTGGGAAGGACTGCAGGCTGTCACAGATCAAGTAAATCAAAGGCTAATCAAGCTACATGGTACCAACTAATGGTTCTCTCCCAGACAAGTTCAACACATTCTACACTCACTTCTAGTTGGACAATGCTAAACCAATCAGGAAGGCTCTTGCTGCTCTGGAAGATCTGCTGCCTTCGTTCTCCAAGGCTGATGTGAAAATCTCAATGGAGTCTACGATGGAATTGTGAAGAGGCTACAAAAATCGGTTCCCTAAGGAACAACATGTTTTGCATGTCAGGCTGGATTCTCTACAAACACCAGCAAGGTACTATTGAGAACATCCTGACCAGCTGCATCAAAGCCTGTTAAAGGAACAAACACACAAACACACACACACACACATACCCTCCCTAGTCTTGTTTGCTGCTGAGTTAGCACTGTGTCAACACACATCAACCAAGCACTCCCATATGACACATTTCATAGATGCCATTAAATGAGTTGTATGTGACATGCCAGTTGACAAAGTGTTTCTTATTCGTTAGTGTCTTACTTATTTAGTGGAAGAATATATACTGTAAAAATATGGAATGGCTTGATAGAGATAATGATGTTGACAGTGGAATATTCTGATGAAAGGGGCTTCCTCTAGAAAATGTTCTGGGTAATTTTGCCTTGATCTGGGATGATAAAACTCATAGAATGAGTTTGAGAGATTGTTTCTCCTGGACTTTGTACTGAGTAATGTTCTGCTAATGTCAGCATTATTACATTTTGTCTTGATGACGTTCTGGTGTCTTCCAGCAGGCAGAGACTGGATAATGTCCCCAACACCCATAATCCATTGCCACTGCCTTTATGTCCCTACACAACCTGAGAAGTCAATTTAAAAAATAAGGCACATTTTGATCTTAGACCAACTGTCATTATTTCCTATAGCGAGGAACGACTGCTTCTGTTCTATACCTGGAGGGTAATTGTACCTCGTTATTCACTATACATTGAGGGTAATGGTACCTTGTTTTTCACTATACCTGGAGGGTAATGGTACCTCGTTATTCACTATACCTGGTGGGTAATGGTCCCTCGTTATTCACTATACCTGGAGGGTAATGGTCCCTCGTTATTCACTATACCTGGAGGGTAATGGTACCTCGTTATTCACTATACCTGGAGGGTAATGGTCCCTCGTTATTCACTATACCTGGAGGGTAATGGTACCTCGTTATTCACTATACCTGGAGGGTAATGGTACCTCGTTTTTCACTATACCTGGAGGGTAATGGTCCCTCGTTATTCACTATACCTGGAGGGTAATGGTACCTCGTTATTCACTACACCTGGAGGGTAATGGTACCTCGTTTTTCACTATACCTGGAGGGTAATGGTACCTCGTTTTTCACTATACCTGGAGGAAAATGGTACCTGGTTCAGTCAGCTGAGTTATAACTTCTCAAATAATAATTTCTTTATTTGCAGGTCAGAGATATTACACATTAACACCTTCCTGTATTACAAGATCCCAAACCTTTATATTGTGCCTGACATTAAAACCGTGTCTATATGACACATTTCAGATAGTCAAACCACCTCCACAGAAGTGAGAGAAGGATCTGGGCTCTGAAACTGGGAGGAAAGCCTGGAAATCATTCATACATGCTCAATCACCTCCAGGCACCGTTTCAATGTAACATCTTTACATAGACTACACTGCTCCAACACTAAACTCTATGACATGTTCCCTGACATCTCTCACAGGTGTCATGATTCAGTGGGGTCTCAAAAATGTGTTTTGAGACGCTCTCTGTAGTCCAAGAGGTTCCCAATTACAATTTAACTTTTATGTAACTTTTACCTAATTTAGCAGACGCTTGACATTCTTGAATTTTAGGAAACAGTCTGAAGCACCTTCAAACATTCAACCTGTCATTTTGGGCTACATTTACTTTTAAATAGTTTAGCAGAGGCTTTTATCCAGATTAATAAACATGAATGGACAACACAATTATTCCAGCCATCATAATCTACATTAAACCAAAATCAGAGACACAGATATAAAGCATGAAAGAAAAATCATACCAAATAACAGTCTGTAGGTGACGTGTCCAAAGTGGAACAACTCCTTCTGTTTAATACTTCCATTCTTTCCTTCATCCACCACCTTAGTCTCTTTAGTCCCACAATAGTAGAGTCCCAGGTCAGATTCAGTGATGTTCTCAATCAGTAGGTCATAGGTGTTGTTAGAGGGGATCCATTGCAGTGTGAACTGAGGAAAAGGGTTTAGACTATTTTCAAACTTCTCAGGATCTCTAAAACTGTCCTGAATGCTAATAACCAGGGTAGGTTGGTGCTCATGAGAACAGTTCCTGAACCATGTGATGGATACTCCAGTGGATGTTCTGCAGTCACAGTACAGAGTGATGTTGTCTCCTGGTCTGACTATCAGCTCCACCTCAGATCCAGAGATCCCATCCTGACTGGAGGAAACAGCACCTACAGGAAACAGAGGAAGGGAACAATGTTAGGATGAATGACACATTTACATTTGATTCTTCATTAAGAAGGAATAGAGTTTACATGAACTCTTGCTTCATCAGAAACTTCTATACATATTAAAATGTGTTAAACATCACTGCCACAACAATATCTAAATAACAAATCTAGTCAACCTTAAAACCACAATAAACAAAACCAGCTATCAAGCAGCTATTAGACCTAATGAAACACATGTGAACCCACAAAAGAATGTGATGAGAGCAACACACAACTTGTCCATCTGGTGAACTGGTGGTGTCAAAAAGAGGACCAGGGTCTTCGGTGTCTGAGAGCCACTTGGTCTTTTGGTGCGTATTTCCGTGATGGTGACTAGATTTGAGCCTTTTCTTTTAAACACGTGTTGTGACTTGAAGGGGAGGGACTAGCATCAATGTCACACCTTCAACACCAACTTGACGTCAATGGAAAACACTTTTGAGGTCAACGTATATAAAACCCTGAACGTCCAATACCATCCCATTCTCAAAGAAAATGACAAACACCCTGTTGCTAAGAACCAAATAAAGTTCAAAGGCCTGTCTGACGTTTGAACATTAAATAGCAAGACTTATGGACAGAGGAGAATTGTATGTCCTGTATGTGCCTTGTCAGTCAGTGAGTGACTAGTTTGTATAGGAGTTTTGTAATGCCTACATCGAAGGATCAGACAATCAGTAACATTAGTAGTGCTCAACATACAGTATCTCACAAAAGTGAGTACACCCCTCACATTATTTTAAATATTTGAGTATATCTTTACATGTGACAACACTGAAGAAATGACACTTTCCCACAATGTGAAGTAGTGAGAGTACAGCTTGTATAATAGTATACATTTGCTTTCCCCTCAAAATGACACAAAACAAAACCATTCATGTCTAAACCACTGGCAACTAAAGTGAGTACACCCCTAAGTGAAAATGTCAAATTTGGGCCTAAATTGTCAATATTATGTGTGACTACCATTATTTTCCAGCACTTCCTTAATCCTCTTGGGCATGGAGTTCACCAGAGCTTCACAGGTTGCCACTGGAGTCCTCTTCCACTCCTCCACATCATAGAGCTGGTGGAAGACATCACAGAGCTGGTGGATGTTAGAGACCTTGCGCTCCTTCACCTTCCATTTGAGGATGCCGCACAGATGCTCAATAGGGTTTAGTTCTGGAGACATGCTTGGCCAGTCCATCACCTTTACCCTCAGCTTCTTTAGCAAGGCATTGGTCGTCTTGGAGGTGTGTTTGGGGACAATATCATGTTGGAATGTTGCCCTGTGGCCCAGTCTCTGAAGGGAGGGGATCATTCTCGGCTTCAGGATGTCACAGCAGCATGTTGCCATTCATGGTCCCCTGTAGCTCCCCAGTGCCGGCAGCACTCCTGCAGCCCCAGACCATGACACTCCCACCACCATGCTTGACTGTAGGTAAGACACACGTATCTTTCTACTCCTCACATGCTTGACATCATCTGAGCCAAATAAGTTTGTCTTGGTCTCATCAGACCACAGGACATGGTTCCAGTAATCCATGTCCTTAGTCTGCATGTCTTTTGCAAACAGTTTGTGGGCTTTCTTGTGCATCATCTTTAGAAGAGGCTTCCTTCTGGGACGACATCCATGCAGACCAATTTGACGCAGTGTGCGGCGTATGGTCTGAGCACTGCCAGGCTGACCCCCCACCCCTTCAACCTCTGCAGCACTCATACGTCTTTTTCCCAAAGACAACCTCTGGATATGACGCTGAGCATGTGCACTCAACTTTTTTGGTCGACCAAAGGCGAGGCCTGTTCTGAGTGAAACCTGTCCTGTTAAACCATTGTATGGTCTTGGCCACCGTGCTGCAGCTCAGTTTCAGGGTCTTGGCAATCTTCTTATAGCCAAAGCCATCTTTATGTAGAGTTTTTTGTTTCAGATCCTCAGAGAGTTCTTTGCCATGAGGTGCCATGTTGAACTTCCAGTGACCAGTATGAGGGAGTATGAGAGCGATAACACTAAATTTAACACACCTGCTCCCCATTCACACCAGAGACCTTGTAACACTAATGAGTCACATGACACCGGGGAGGGAAAATGGCTAATTGGGCCCAATATGGACATTCTCTCTTAGGGGTGTACTCACTTTTGTTGCCAGCAGTTTAGAAATGTGTGTTGTGTTATTTTGATGGGACAGCAAATTTAAACTGTTATACAAACTGTACAATCACTACTTCACATTGTGGGAAAGTGTTATTTCTTCAGTGTTGTCACATGAAAAGATATAATCAAATATTTGCATAAATGTGAGGGGTGTACTCACTTTTGTGAGATACTGTATGTTTGCATGTGTTCATTTACATAATAGGTATTTGGTAGTGAACATGAGATTATATATGCATGTATATGTCTCTGGGGTTGTAGTTCACTCAGCTAATGATGCTGTAGGGGGGCTAGTCTTCAGGTCTGTGGGGGTTGTAGTTCACTCAGCTAGTGATGCAACAAGGGGGCTAGTCTTCAGGTCTGTGGGGGTTGTAGTTCACTCAGCTATTGATGCTACAGGGGGCTAGTCCTCAGGTCTGTGGGGGTTGTAGTTCACTCAGTTAGTGATGCTGTAGGGGGGCTAGTCTTCAGGTCTGTAGGGGGTTGTAGTTCACTCAGCTAATGATACTGTAGGGGGGCTAGTCTTCAGGTCTGTGGGGGTTGTAGTTCACTCAGCAAGTGAAGATGTAGGGGGGCTAGTCTTCAGGTCTGTAGGGGTTGTAGTTCACTCAGCTAGCGTTGCTGTAGGGGGGCTAGTTTTCAGGTGTGTGGGGGATGTAGTTCATTCAGCTAGTGATGCAACAGGGGGGCTAGTCTTCAGGTCTGTGGGGCTCGTAGTTTATTCAGCTAGTGATTCTGTAGGAGGCTAGTCTTCAGGTCTGTGGGGGTTGTAGTTCACTCAGCTAGTGATGCTACAGGGGGCTAATCTTCAGGTATGTGGGGGTTGTAGTTCACTCAGCTAATGAGGCAACAGGGGGGCTAGTCTTCAGGTCTGTGGGGGTTGTAGTTCACTCAGCTAGTGATGCTACAGGGGGCTAGTCTTCAGGTCTGTAGGGGGTTGTAGTTCACTCAGCTAATGAGGCAACAGGGGGCTAGTCCTCAGGTCTGTGGGGGTTGAAGTTCACTCAGCTAGTGATGCAACAGGGGGGCTAGTCTTCAGGTCTGTGGGGGTTGTAGTACCAGCTAGTGATGCTGCAGTGGAGCTAGTTTTCAGGTATGTGGGGGTTGTAGTTCACTCAGCTAGTGATGCTGTAGGGGGGCTAGTCTTCAGGTCTGTGGGGGTTGTAGTTCACTCAGCTAGTGATGCAACAGGGGGGCTAGTCTTCAGGTCTGTGGGGGTTGTAGTTAACTCAGCTAGTGATGCTGTAGGGGGGCATTACAGCCCCTGTTAAACACATCAGTACAGACCAACACCACTGGCTGAATAAACCTCTACAACACACATAGACCAGTGCATGTACAAATACATGCCAACACATCCCCAAACATGCACATTCATGTAAATACACACGTACACATTATTCAAACATATCCTTTAGCACTGCCACTACATCTATAAGACCGTGTCACTGATTTGCAGAGAAGAGGCACTCAGTAGACAGGAAACCCACACTGACTTCCTGTTGTTGTTGCCGTGGTGCTGCTGTTTGACTGGCGATGAGCCCATCACGTACAGGATGGACAGTTAGTGTTGATCTCATACCTAACACACTATATGTCCCCATTGTCACTGAAAAATATAGTTATTTACAGAAAAGTTAAAGAACTAGAATTGACCCAGCAGGTGAATACATTTTTTCTTGGCTTCACTATCACAATATTACTAGAGCATCATGGTAATTGTAGTTTCTGGCTGTTTCACATCAGAGTATCAACTATGAGTATGGCCTAAATGTTTGGCAGAGGAGGAAAGTAAGTGTTCACCATGTACTTTTGCTGTACTTTCACACAACTGATGTTTCTTGGATTTATACCACACGTTAGGATTCTTTAAACTGCTGAATACAGATTCTAGGGAGAATTTGTCAAGTTTATGATGATTTGATGTTTTTCCCCATCACAGTGTCCTTCCGGACAGGTTGCCACTCCTTTCTGGGCAAAATGAACACAGAATACCTGATCACTCACCTGTCCCATGAAGAGAGATCAGCAGGTATTGGTAATTACCTTCAACTCTACTAGACATCACAATCTACATTTATCATATCGACTAGCTTTAAAGACACAGCTTAACCAACACATGTTCCATACATGCAGGTTAAGATACAGGCGATAGATTTATGTTTTGGTCACTCCCCCTAAACAGATGTTCTCATAGTACCATGGGGTGTCACCTCTCTGGTCTGGTCCATCCCCTAACTATTGTGTTATTTAGTTAAAATGGTATTGTTTCCATAAGTTTATATGTGAACATAGACATACACAGAAACAATCACAAACACACACACACGCAAATGCAGAACCACAGGGACTGGCCAAGCAGTTGACACGTGATGAGGTAAGTATATGAAACCACTGTGGTTACAACCGACCTGAAAATCCCCCCTTAGACCTGAAGACCTGCAGACCTGAAGACTAGCCCCCCTACTGCATCACTAGCTGAGTGAACTACAACCCCCACAGACCTGAAGACTAGCCCCCCTACAGCATCGCTAGCTGAGTGAACTACAACCCCCACAGACCTGACGACAAGCCCCCCCACAGCATCACTAGCTGAATGCACTACAACCCCCACAGACCTGAAGACTAGCCCCTCTACAGCATCACTAGCTGAGTGAAATACAACCCCCACAGACCTGAAGAATAGCCCCCTACAGCATCACTAGCTGAGTGAACTACACCCCCACAGTCTTCAGCCCCACTGCAGCATCACTAGGTGAGTGAACTGCAACCCCTACAATCACATGCCTGTTTAGTGGTCTATATGTCACGTTCTTTCAGCATAGTTGCACCTTTGCCACCAAGAGTATGAATCCTGGCCACCACATCACATAGTGCCCGGGAGTCCTGCAGATGGCAGAGACAATTGTCTCAGCTGCATCCAAGATGGACATGCTGATTTCAGACAAGGTGGCCTGCAGACTAGTAGTTGTATGTATCATTTTATAGTTGTGTGAACCAGACACATCGCTGGTTCAACAGTTTGTTAGTAATGGTAGCTGAGTTAACAACTCAGTCAGTCATAGTTATTTTATACAAAAAAAGGTTCAAAACTCGCCACTAGCTTTTGAATGGTGTGAGTATTTATTGATTCATGTGGTGTGAAAAGCTTGCTGGGAGCGAGATGGTTCATAAGAAAGAATTTCAATTGTATGCATTTTATTTTTGTTTACTGGAGTAGTTACATCACATTTTGGCGTGACTTGGTGTATTTGAGTGGCCAAGGTTGAGCCCTTTTTGTAAATAATCAAATTCAATTATATAAAAAAACCTTATCTTTTAGCTGTCTTTACACAGGGATCTTTTGTGTCTGCCAGGTAATTAGACAGGAACTTTTATTGGATCTATACAAACTCACATGGTTAAAAAGAAACATTGTTCTTTGTTGAGGTTAGGGTTAGAGTCATTGTTATGGTTAGGGTGAGGGTTAGTAGATCGTCAGTTCCATTTTTTACTGATTGTCAGTAGATAGTCATTAGATCATCTACGGACACAAGTTTGGGGAAAAAAGCTTTCCAAAACATATTATTTTATTGCATATTTTTATTGCATTATTATTATTTATGACAATATTATCAATGGATGGATGTGTCTTTAGAAGGGCTTTGTAGCCATTTTCACTGTTAAACTGGTTCCGTCTGTCAGTTTACCTTTTGCAAATTGGTTAATGCAATTACACAAGAAATATAAGCTACATATTGGAGAGCAAATACCTACAGCTTAGAAAAGATGAAGAATCAGTAGAACCACTGATGTATCTCAACAATGCATGATTACAAATAACACATCAATAGTATTTATCTAATCTTTAGTTATTTCAACACAATGAGATCATCCCTCATCAGGGGACCAATAAAAATAATTTCCCAGAGTCTATAATTTATTCATCTGGTCCTGCGTGGTAATTTCACTGGACAAGTGGAAGTGCTGATCAGTACATTGCAGACATGGAGAATGACTGGGCTCTGCTTCTCTCCCGGAGTTTCCTCTTCTCCTTATTAACTCCTGATTTAACAAAACAACAAAAAACATCTTAAAGAGTTTTCACATCCTGGTCTGACTGATGAATTTAAACACTGACTGATATTTAGTAGACTGGTGTCCTGACCCACCATAAGTATTCCCAATAAGGAAGGCAGCAGGGATGAGGACCAGAAACAGAGTTCTGGAGGACACCACCAGGACCCAGTTCAGACCACAGTCACAAGAAACATCACTGGTGCTGATGGTGGGAGGGGACTCTGTACAGTAGAAAATAACAAGTCACTGAACATGTTCAATTGGTTGGATTTGACCAACTACACTGTCAGTCAATATCAATATTCCTACTGTATTTTAAACGAGATCTACTCTATTATTATTTTATTTTAAACATAAGACAAAACACACACACGCTTGTCTTTCTATCCTTGTAGGTATCTGACATCTTACTTTGGCCCAGAAATCCATGTTTCCTATTCTGTAGCCCTATAACTGACCCTAAAGTCCACATGAACTTTAACTTAACCTTGACCTTTACCTCAGTAACCAACACTCTGTGTCTAAACCTACAGTTCATATATTTATTGAGAACTACGCTGATAGTACTCGAGACAGACTTTATATTAACTCTCATTACTAAAAACAAAAGATGCTTTACAAATAAAAAAAACATGGCGCTGAAAGCTAAAGCTTGAAAAATATGTTATCCTTACCTAATGAAAGCCTTGTGGTGACATGTCCATAGTTGTAAAACAGTTGTTTTTCAACACATAGTCCAATGTTCATCTTAGTCTCCATAGTGCCACAGTAGTAGAGTCCCAGGTCAGATTCAGTGATGTTCTCAATCAGTAGATCATAGGTGTTGTTAGAGAGGTTCCACAACAAGGTAAACCGAGGAATAGGATTTTCAAAAAATTCATCAAAAGTTTTTTGGGGATCCTTGTAAGTTGAAATAACAAGATGAGACTGGAACTTGTGAGAGCAGTTCCTGAACCACGCAATATCTACTTTGTTGGATGTCACAGTAGAGAGTCTATTGCAGTCACAGTACAGAGTCACATTGTCTCCTGGTCTGACTATCAGCTCCACCTCTGATCCAGAGATCCCATCCTGACTGGAGGAAACAGCACCTTCAAGTTGGACTGTAACAGAGTAATACATACAGGATAAAACTCTACTTGAAAATAGACAGACAACATGGATTACATCTTAATATGACTTGATGAAGACCTCTCTCCATGAACAGGCATTCCCATGCTGATATATATGTTAACGTAAATCTGACCAAATCAACTAAATATGTTTAAATTATTGCAGTTTACAATACTGCTTTTCTGCCCTCCAGCAAACAGCAAAAATGATTCATATTAGTGTACTCACATAAGATTGTGATGACAGCAACTGACAACCAATCCATCTGACAGTCTGATTAGCAGGGTCCGAATAGTGACTGAGAGTCCCTGGGTCTGAATGGTGTCTGCGAGTCGCTGTTACGTATTTCCGTGATGGTAACTAGATGTATTTTACCATGAAAGGACATACGAGCAACGATTGGTTCAATTTATTCACTTCATTACGTTTTCTCTCTGAAAGCCATGTTGTGACTTGAAGGGGAGGGTCTGGCATCGAGGTAAACACCTTTAACACCAACGTGATGTCACTGGAAAACATTCATCTTTGTGGGGTTCATTGTAGATAGCAAAACCAAAGCACCGCCATGAGCCCCAAACACAAATGCTGATGTAACTTCTGACCAATTATGGGGTCAAGTCAAGTCTCTGGAGACTGAGGTCATAGTAAACCTGCTATAGTTAATGCTGTGACCTAATATCAATGTTTTTTATGATCCAACAATAAACCAACCATGAATATTCCAATACAGTCAGAAACTACCAGAACAAAATACTCCAACTGGCTAAAGGTATTTGTTCATATTTCTGCATGTATTTCTCTAGCTATTTTCATGTATTATTTCAGAACTGTGGGAAAAACAAACAAGAAATAAGCAAACTCCAGAAATTCTGCCTGAACCTGCCTGAGCTCATTGTCATGAGAAAAGCAGCAATGCAGCAGCATGGCAACAGCAACAGGAAGTCAACGTGGATTTCCTGTGTACTGTGTATGGTCCCTCAGCCAATCAGTGACCAGCTCTTATATGAATACTATAAAGCCCACATAATAAGACCAGACTCCATAATATTATTAACACAGTAGTAGTTCTCAGTGCAGGTTTGCACATCTTTCTAGGTGTGTTGTAGGAATATACCATTAATGTGGAGGTACATACAGTACCAGTCAAAGGTCTCACAGGTCCAAACTATTGACTGGTCTTGTGTGTGTCTCTGCTGTTCTGCATGAATGCATCTATGTGGTTGTGGTCTGGCTGTGCTTCCCTGTTGAAGGGGCCTTCAGGTCTGCCATCTTTACCATCAGACTTCAAGGTGGAGAGGATCTGTGTCGTTCTCATCCTACAACCATGTGCGCAAACACACCATGGTTTAAATGGTCCGGTTCTTTGTCAAACTTGTGTGTCGTTTGCAGCATTTTTTATTTTATTGCTGAAGCGTTATACGTTTGGCCAGTCACTTCCCGGATGTTGTTTGTAATCTGCTGCTCATTGCTAAGGTGGCTTCCAACTGAATGATAGCTGTAGCCAGTCCAACTGAATGACATCAGTGATGACATCACATCCGACCTGTCCTGGGGTCACTGGCAGATCATTGTGGAGGTATTGAGTGTCAGACCCTTTTTGAGACTAATAGTCTAGAAATGTGTGCATAAAAGTGTGTTTATGTCTTTCTGTATCAGTGTGTGTGTGTTCCTCTTGTCTTTCAGTCTCAGTGTGTGTGTGTCTTTCTGTGTCAATCTGTGTGGGTGTGTGTGTGTCTTTCTGTCTAGTGTGTTTGTCTGTCTTTCTGTGTCAGTCTTTGTGTGTGCGTGTGCATGTGTGTGTTCATAGGTGCGAGTCTGTGATCGTCCTGCTCTCTCTGGTACTGTTCAGTAATGTAGGCCAGAGGCTCAAGGCGTGGGAGGAAAGACCTGCAGTAAACCACCACTGTTTCCTTTGACTCTTTGACCTTCAGTCATGTCTCAGCAAAAGAACTACAATGATTCTATATCCCCATGTGGTCCACTGTAGATGTAGTCTCTGATTCTATATCCCCATGTGGCCCACTGTAGATGTAGTCTCGGATTCTATATCCCCATTTGGTCCACTGTAGATGTAGTCTCTGATTCTATATCCCCATGTGGCCCACTGTAGATGTAGTCTCTGATTCTATATCCCCATTTGGTCCACTGTAGATGTAGTCTCTGATTCTATATCCCCATGTGGTCTACTCTAGATGTAGTCTCTGATTCTATATACCCATGTGGTCCACTGTAGATGTAGTCTCTGATTCTATATCCCCATGTAGTCCACTCTAGATGTAGTCTCTGATTCTATATCCCCATGTGGTCCAGTCTAGATGTAGTCTCTGATTCTATATCCCCATGTGGTCCAGTCTAGATGTAGTCTCTGATTCTATATCCCCATGTGGTCCACTCTAGATGTAGTCTCTGATTTCAATTCCCTCACCTAACACTGGGAACCTAAGCAGAATCATGGTTGTTTCATTTTCTGAGGTGCTCAAACCCTTGCATTGGCTTGTGTTTGTTCAGGTGTAAACCGGATAAAAGCAGTGTTGTACCTCATTCAGTGCATCAGGAACCCGAATCAGATCAGAATCACAAATCAGAAGACGCCAATTTGCATCAAAGTCAAAGTTTATTTCATTAAAGTATCCAGTGCAGGTTATTACAGAGGGAGTTATGAAGTAATAAACTTTGTTAAGGCATTCGTTAGAAATCTTTGACTCTATTGTAGATATCAAAGGCCAGAAAATTGTCACAAGGAAATCAGTTTAAGAAAAGACGGCAAGAAAATGTTAAATATAAAAATTCTAAGAAATGTCTCCCAAGGCATCTTTAAATAAGACCTGTAAACAAAACAACCTAATGAACAAATCTCCCAGCATGAAAATGACAAAATGAACAGAAAATAATCTAAAAAAACTAATGTAATACGCTAAAAGAATCACATACTCTTAAATCAAAATGTCAAGGACAAAGCTTTGTGGTTTTCAACCATGCACATGTCCAGCATTACTGTAATTCTCCCAACACTTACACTCACATTATTCAGTAAATCCTTTCACCAGAATTTTAGGAAACCTGGACATTTGGGGACAATCAACAAAACCTTATGATGTTACACTCTCCAAAGAAAGAAAATCTCTCCCAAGCAAAGCTCAGCGACTGCACTGAGAAAAACGTCCTAGGAACCATTTAAAATCACTGAAGAAAAGCTTCAACAACAACAAAATGCTCCCAGAAAAATAAATAAATATCTTATCTCATAGCAAGGGTGGGGAAAAAAGTTGGCAAAAAAACTAAATGTGCTCATGGTCCTTCAGGACTGAGTTTGTAAACAACAGTCTACAGAACCTACATGTATTAAGACTTACGTTTGGACAGCCTAGCCAATTCTGATCAATAGAAAGACCTGTTAGTAATACAAATATATAAGAATTGGCATGGCTACAGTTGCAGAATTACAGTTACGTTCCTGTCCTGATTGCATCCAGATGTCCTGCCGATTCCCTCATTATTCCAGTATTCTTCCAACAATGATTTGGGGAAAACCTGAACAAACTGGTGAAAGTAACTGCACTTTTGCAAGCCTAGACTCCAGACCTTATAAACTGTCCTTCTGGAGACCAAAGGGACACACGTCTTCCCAGATGCATTTCTACAAGTCTACAGTCCAGCATGTCTTCAGTGCTGCAGCATTTGCTGCAGTCTTTCTTGAGTTTCATGACTTCCGTAGAGTGAAATGTTATCCAATATGTTTGGTACCTTTAGACTAGCTATTAGAACATGATTCAACAGAATGTTGTCTGCCGGCACCACACTACTCCTCCGGGTGTCCAATTAGACTTGGTGGCGTTTATCTCCTTCTCTCATCTCAAACATTCTATTCCCAGCCTACAGTCCATGATGGTTCTGAGAAAATAACCTTTAAGAGAATTTATGTTAAAAAATAAATACAAATAACATAAGAAACTGTTTTTAAATTCCAGTTAACAGTCAGAGATTGTTCAGGCCATCCTGTGGCCGTTCTGGGGTATGGTCTTTCCTCTTCTTAAAAATGTTCTTGAGTTTGGACGACTTGCTTTTCTCTTTGTCCCTGGGGTTCCCTCCTTCTCTCATCTCAGGAGGCAACTTGTTCATGGACCGGTTACTTCTTGGAGGAGGGATGGGAGGATTCACTCCCATCTCTCCGTCTTCTATAATCCTTTGGGGCGGGTCAGAGGTCGCTGCGAATGTAACGCAGGGCTTCTCCAGGATTCCGTCATAAACCAGCTCATTGAGGTGGGTGGGGGTGTAAGGGTCTGAGATCAGAGGAGGTTTCCATGGAGTTGACAAGGTGAGGTCGGGTTGTACGAACCGACCACGAACCTTAACATGGGTTCCGTGATCCTGACTTGACTCTGCACCTCCCAGTCCTAGAAACTCCTCCCTGGATGTCTTCCGTTTGGGCATTTCCACAGCGACGTCAGCCCTGTTTCTGGTGGTATTTCCAGTGGGCGTGTCCAGGGAGCAGTTGGTCCTATCACTGTTCATTCCATGAGTGAAAGAACACATCTCGCAATGTTCCTCTATTGAGATCCTCCTCAAAGACCTTTCCACAGGAAACTCCATCTTCTCCCGGAGGATCTTTTGTGGGGAGGTGCTGTCCAGGTGAAGTGCCAGCTTTTCTTTGGCCATCGCCATCCTCCTCTGGGCACTGTCGGCTAAGAAGTCCACTTCTTCACTGGACAGTCTTCTTTTCGGAGTGCCAATGGCTTCCGCCATTTCTTCTCTGGTCCTTCCCCATATAGTGTTGTTGTCCAACGGGATTTGTCCCCCGCCCTCTCTAATCATCTGCCTGGAGCCGGAGTCCAAAGACAAACCCATCATATCTCTCGACAGCGATGACCTCTTCTTTGTGACATGAGTCCCAAAGGGTACCCCGGGATACTCATCTCTGGATGACTTCAGTGAGACATCGTCCATCGAAACACCTGAGGTCTTCCCAGCTACGGTGCTGGCACAGTGGTCCACGGAAGCCTCAGTTCTCACTTGATACATTGTTCTTGTAGTGGTGCTCTCTACCGAAGTAGAGTCAGGCTCATTTTTGGGCGGTTTCCTTTTTGTGGCTGCTACCAAGGAAGCTTCTTGTTCCTCTCTAGATGTTTTGCAAACGGGGGATTCAATACCAGCAGGTTCTGCAGACATGGTAGAGGTCTTGTAGTCTGAGTCGCCATACATTTCCTGAGGATCTCTGCAGAGCGAGGACAGAGATGGACAGTGAGAGGGAGCGGGAGAGAGGAAAGGAGGATGGGATAGGGGTAGTAAACTAAATCCAGAGATAGGGACGTGAATAGCAAGAAATTACAAAGAAATCTGATAAAAAGATGGAAGCAGATTTGCTCAAGGTTCATTATGTTTCAAGATTTCTAACGAACCGCACTCATAAACCATGTTTATCTTAGAGGTGCTCTTGGAATTGAAAACTGAAACTTTTGAGGAACGCCTAAAATAACCCCTTGCTAATGGTTGCTCAAAGATAGGATTTATAATTAGAGGGTTCTATCCAGTGTGTCACTGACCCTCTCCACTGGGTGTTGAAGACGTTCTGCTCTTCTTCCTCAAAGCGAGGTAGCGGTGAGCGGATGGGGATCAGGATATCAGGGTCGGAAGAGATGGAAGTGGAGGAGGAGGAGGAGCCATGTCCGGAACGTCGCTGGCGACAGAGGGAGGAGCCCCGAGACAGAGGGGAGCGCTTCATTGGCTGAACTAGGGTTGCAAAGGCAAGGGAATATTCCCAGTAATTTTCTGAATCCCCCACCCCTCTCAAAAATATGGAAATTTAGGAAAACATTTTTGGAAATGTGGGAGATTTTTTTTATTTGGTTATGGATTAACCAAAATCAATTGATAAAGCTCAAATTTGCATTAATCTTAAAAATATTCTTAGTCCGCTATGAACTAAAAGATTAATAACATAAATCTTTCTAAATCTTTCTAGATAACACTATATATTAACTTTAATTATCAACTATGTGTATATACATATATATATATATATATATATACTATTAAGAAATGGTTGGCAGTTAATATGTTACATGTTCATGAAAGTTAGAGTTAGTTTTATCATTAAGTGTAAACTTCCAAAAAGACCCATTAATACCAAATATTCTCAAAATTATGTGAGCGTTGGGAAAGTCGCCAGAATATTGCAACCCTAGGAACTGATGGAAGCGAAAGGTCAAGAAAGGTCAAGATCAAAGGTCAAAGATCATAGGTCAGAGTTACTGGCAGTCTGACCCATTCAAAGCTACAAAAACAGTCTCTAAAATGGCTAATACAATATATTTGTATGGCTTTCTTGTGGTCATTACAATTTCCATTGGGGTCATTCATTAATTGTTTTCATTCACTCATTCCTCGGGCCATAGGGACCGAAAAGAAGGTTGCTCAGCGACCATATTAAACAACGGCATATCATGAAAATCAACCGGCCTATCGTTCGTTCAACCGTCCGACCGACCGATCGCTCCGACCTACCCAGGATGGAGGCCGAGGGGTCCTCCATCAGGTCCTCCCTGGATCCCGACGTGGAGCAGGACTGGTAGGAGGAGGCGAGCAGGCGCGGCACGGCCACCCAGCTGGAATCGGAGTAGAGCGTGGCGGTCAGGCTGGCCAGGCCGGAGTTCCTGAGGACCGGGAAGCCGCACAGGCGCTCTATCTGCTGCCAGCGGTGCAGCCGCTCACGGAGGCAGGCGGTGACCTCAGACAGGGCGTTCCTGTGATCACACGCGCACACACACATTCCATGTCAGCTAGGTCACCGCAAAACAACACAGACATCGGATGACATCGGACGACATGCTGTCGCTGTTAGAACATGAAACACACATTTCAATATTCGTCGAAAAAGAAAACGTGAAAAAAGTGGGGAACTCCGCCTCAGAACGGACATCAGCTCTGTTTTCAGCAATGGAGAGGGTAGATTTAGTCCTGTGTGTGTGTGTGTGTGTGTGTAGGGACTCACTTGGCCTCCAGGATCTTGGTGTCGACATCATCCAAAGAGGAGCTGTGAGCGACATGGAATGTCCCCATGAGGGAACTCCTCTTCTTCTTGATCTTCTCTGCCTGGAGAGACCAATCAAACAGTCAATCAAAGGTATTTTATTCAGCATTTTATTTAACCGTCACCAAGTGGGACACCAAAGAGCAAGCAGATTCACATCACAATGTGTCAACTCCGGTTCTTGTCCCAGAACATAACTTGCCGGTTTTGCCTGATATGTTAACAGGTATTAGAGAGGGTTTTCATGTGGTTTGGGATGTGGTTAAAAGAAATCAGTAAGTACCATTAAGTATCATAGTATTTGGTTAGCTCGCTCACTCAGCTCCCAGACGCCTGGCGGTGACCTTCAGTCAATGTGCTTTTCATTTCACCCTGTGTAACACTATGTAACATGTTGTCATACTGGTCCAATTAATGGATCAATCGTATCAATCAACCAATTAACTAGTCGACCAATCAATATATGAATGGACCAGTCGGCTGTCTCGTACCTCTTCCTTAGCGGTGGCCAGCTGTAGTTCGGCACTGTGCTTCTTGACATTGTAATACTGGACCTCCACCTCGTAGGTCAGCTGGAGCCAAAGCTGGAGGGTCTCTGGGACCGACCAGCAAGCCATCATGTCCTTCTCTGCCCTCTTCAATGCCCCACGCACCTAAACACACACACACACACACACCAGTTTCACAACACTCGTGGCGACTTCTTTTGGATTAAAATTGATTTCCAAATTTGATATATTCTTTACCTTAATCTTAAACCCTAATCTTAACCTCTGAAACCCCATTCTAACCCTATAAAAAACACATTTTAATTGTGTGTCAGTTATTTTAGTGCTGTAATGTTCTCCAGCTGGTTCTCCTCTGCTCAGATTGTGTGTCCTATTTTCCTTTCCTATCTGACTGTTCTTCAGATGCTCCCCTACCTGCTCCAGCTCCTCCTCGGCGTATCTCAGGCGACTGAGTTCACTGACGGCTCCTGCTCTGAGCTTGTGGAGTCGATGCGCCTCCTCCTGGGCACCCATTATCTCATCCCTCATCTTCTCCTCTAAGTTCTGTTTCTCCTCCGCCACGTTACGCTTCTCCTCCTGTGCTCGCTCTAACCTAGGAGGAGACAAACACACAAATGTAGCAGGGCACACATGTTGAGACTTGGGCACAGCCTCCATCGTTAACTCGTTAACAAGTTTTGTACATAAAGACAAACAACCAC
Source organism: Esox lucius (assembly GCF_011004845.1). Classification (NCBI taxonomy): domain Eukaryota; kingdom Metazoa; phylum Chordata; class Actinopteri; order Esociformes; family Esocidae; genus Esox; species Esox lucius. The sequence continues at coordinate 19,119,621 of NC_047593.1, forward strand.
CTGTAAAAGGAAAACCAATAGGAGCAACAGACTTTCAACTGTTACAAAATTCCTGAAGGAATGTGTCCTTGAAGTTTCGCAGATTTGCACATATTTTAAACCTTCGGATTGGTAGAAGAAAACAATAGGTTGGGTGTGACTGGACAAAGACCCTCACAGAGACGCCCTGACAGAGACACCCTCACAGAGACACAAACTCACTGTTCCTGCAGTTCTCTGAGGCTGATCTCAGCATTCTGCAAACTCTCCAGGTCCTTCATCATCTTGGAGATGTGGACTTTAGAAGCTTTGTTCTGGACCTGGGCGAACCACAGCCCGCCCACACCCATTAGCGTGGAAACAATCAGCAACAGGTCCTTCAGGTAATTATGTGGGGGGCCTAGGAAAACATTTGACGGACGGATTACATTTGACCAACTCATTCAATTGAACTTATGTTTGCCAGTCGACAGAACTATGTTGCTGTGAATGCACAGTTACACCACATACCACCAAATCCCTTTTAAAGATACTTAACAGTTTTTACATTGTGTTTGACAGTGTGCTTGTATGTGAAGGGGTGTGTGTTTGTATGAGTGTGCATGGACAGCGGTCTTCTGCATGTGACCACTCTGGCGTGTTTCCTTTCTTACGTGTAGGGGGGCCAAACAGCACCACATCCAGGGCCTTGATGTTGAACTTCTGTTTGTCTCTCTGGTCCAGGACCTTCAGCTGGCCACTCAGGAACGCCGGCTCATTGGCTGCAATTCTGCACACACCACAATTACAACAACTCTGATTGGCCGAGAATACTACAGGTTTCAGAATGAAAAGTTGGATTGGATCTACGAACATCTGTTTCAGTGTCTCTCCCTGCTGCGCTAACGTAACCGCTATTCATGTAGTAGCATCAGATTCATTTGTATCGCACTGGAGTTTAATAACTTAAAATATACCACATTATCATTACATGTAAATAGATATTTTCTGACTGGGCATAATCAGAACAGAGTTTCAGTAAGGGACTCTCTGATTGGTTGTGCCCACTTGGAAGTGCTGCTCTTGACTTTTCGATTGGCCATTCTCACCGGGGCAAGGCATTTCCATTGACTCTGAAGTCTTTAAAGTTCTTCTCGTATTGTGGCAGCTCCACAAAGTCCCTGAGCCAACTCAAAACATCCGCCTGAGTCCAGTTATGAACTAACAGAGGAAGGGGTTGGAAGAGAGTTGTTGGAACAGCGTAAGTTGAATAACACGGCACATAGTTACACACACACACACAAACACACACACACACACTCTACCTTCAGAGAGCTTCCATCCCCTCCACAGTTCCTCTATTGTGATGTGCTGATCCTCTCTGTGAAGGTGACTGTGTTTATTCGTCTGTTGCTGTTTCATGTCCTCAATGATAAACTACACAAAGATCAAAAACACACGACATTATGAGACGTCTACATCTTCACATCAAATGGGAAATGTCTGAAGAACACACACAAATTCACACAGTCAAACATTCACACACACTTTTCGGGTCCAAAAAATGTATATCTTTACACATTAGTTTGACAACTGTCAACTGCTAACAGATTTAACTGAGGGAGAACATGAATCTGTGTGTGTCTGGGTGTGTGTATTGGTGTGTGTCTGTGTGTGTGTATCGGTGTGTGTCTGTGTGTCTGTGTTCCACCATCTTGGAATCTATCCTTGGCTGTAATATGATTCTTCATGTGATTGGAGCAGGAATCTCAGTTGACCCCCCCCCCCCCCCCTCTCGCCCCATCCACTCCAATCTCCACGGTGACAGCAACCCAACCCCAAGGATCCTCTAGCCATGCAGGACATTCTGATGCGTTCTAGAACCCCTGGAGGACATTCATATGAGTTCTAGAACCCCTGGAAATAATTCGGACTGACAGACATTCCACAGTTCTAATGTAGACCCACTTCAAATAGAACTAAAACACATACACACACCGTTAGGGCCCATTTTGTGTGGGCACAGACCCACAAACACACACACACACACACACAGAACCTGTATAACTGGCTAACAAATGGTTACAAAAATATTCAAATAAGATAAAAAGAACACATGCTGACATGCTATTCTGCCCTCACTTTATCCAATACATTACAAAGGCAGGGTAGGGAACTCAAAATAACAAGAACAACCCGAAAATCTACTAATAGGAACACATAAGAATATAGCAAATTAACCTGTAGGTGTGTAACGGCCTATGTATGGGTTGAAATATGCATGGAGATACCAAATACTTTCCCATCAAGTATAAAATAACAATCCATAGATCGTTATATTTCCGGGAAAAGTGGGATGAGTTTTAGAGTTCGTCTTCCGGAGACACCTTTCAAGAACGAGGCCCTGGCCCTTTCTTGAAAGAACGAGGTCACGTACCTCCACACTCTCCTCCACCTCAATGCCTCCATCTTGGTCATCGTCGATTTTCCTGTGGATGGTTCTCAGAGCCTCCAGGCTGTAGCGATCCTCCTCGCTCATACAGGGAGGAAACATTCCCAAGCAGGGATCTGTGGATGATCGATGTATCAGACGGTTAAAAAATACATCGAACTATCTATGTAGTTCATATACAGTGGATATAAAATGTCCTCACACCCCTGTTAAAATGCCAGGTTTTTGTCATGTAAAAGAATGAGACAAAGATAAATCATGTCAGAACTTTTTTCCACTTTTAATGTGAGCTATAATGTGAACAATTCAATTGAAAAACAAACTAAAATCTTCGAGGGGGAAAAATGAAAAACAAAACCCTTATAACATTTTCTGGTGTGTCTGAAGTTGAAATATGTACTGTAGAAACATAAGAACAAACATTGACATGACCAGCACTTGACTTGGGATAAAGTCAGTGCAACTGACAAATCATATATTAGATATGATTTGTTCATCAAAATGCATATGTTAATGAAGCTTGTTCCATTCATATATTTTTCCTTAAAAAGGAACCAGAACATTTGCCTAAAATAGAAAAACATTCTTGCCCAAGTCAAGCACTCGACATGACAATATACACTCACCTAAAGGATTATTAGGAACACCATACTAATACTGTGTTTGACCCCCTTTCGCCTTCAGAACTGCCTTAATTCTACGTGGCATTGATTCAACAAGGTGCTGAAAGCATTCTTTAGAAATGTTGGCCCATATTGATAGGATAGCATCTTGCAGTTGATGGAGATTTGTGGGATGCACATCCAGGGCACAAAGCTCTCGTTCCACCACATCCCAAAGATGCTCTATTGGGTTGAGATCTGGTGACTGTGGGGGCCATTTCAGTACAGTGAACTCATTGTCATGTTCAAGAAACCAATTTGAAATGATTTGAGCTTTGTGACATTTTCCTGCTGCATTATCCTGCTGGAAGTAGCCATCAGAGGATGGGTACATGGTGGTCATAAAGGGATGGACATGGTCAGAAACAATGCTCAGGTAGGCTGTGGCATTTAAACGATGCCCAATTGGCACTAAGGGGCCTAAAGTGTGCCAAGAAAACATCCCCCACACCTTTACACCACCACCACCAACCTGCACCGTGGTAACAAGGCATGATGGATCCATGTTCTCATTCTGTTTACGCCAAATTCTGACTCTACCATCTGAATGTCTCAAAATAAATATTATAGGTCACATTAAAGGTGGAAAACGTTCTGACATGATTTAGCTTTGTCTCGTTCTTTTACATCACAAGAACCTGGCATTTGAACAGGGGTGTGTAGACTTTTTATATCCACTGTATATCTAGGTATTGGCCAATTACAGTTAGGTCTGGAAATATTTGGACACTGACATAATGTTCATAATTCTGGCTCTGTACATCACCACAATGGATTTGAAATGAAACAACCACAATGCAACCCAAATGCAGAAAGACCCTTTACAGGCATTGACTGCTTGAAGTCTGAAATGCATGGACATCACCAAACGCTGGGTTTCCTCCTTTGTGATGCTTTGCCTGGCCTTAACTGCAGCTGTCTTCAGTTGTTGTTTGTTCTTGGGTCTTTCTGCCTTAGGTTTGGTCTTCAGCTAGTGAAATACATGCTAGATCGGGTTGAGATCAGGTGATTGACACGGCCATTGCAGAATTTTCCTGTTCCTTGCCTAAAAAAACTCCTGGGTTGCTTTTGCAGTATGTTTTGGGTCATTGCTCATATGTAAAGTGAAGCGACATCCAATCAACTTCGCTGAATTTGGCTGAATCTGAGCAGACAATATATCCCTATACATACACAATTAGACTTGGATAATGATATGTTGACCTCCTGGAGTGTTCTTCACTTGGCTGGATGTTGTGAAGGGTTTTTCTTTACCAAGGACAGGATCCTATTATCATCCAACACTGTTGTCTTCCGTGGACGTCCAGGACATTTTCACTTAGGGGTGTACTCCCTTTTGTTGCCAGCGGTTTACACATTAATGGCTGTGTGTTGAGTTATTTTGAGGGGACAGCAGATGTACACTCTTATACAAGAAGTACACTCACTACTTAACATTGTAGCAAAGTGTCATTTCTTCAGTGTTGTCACATGAAAAGATATACTCAAATATTTACAAAAATGTGAGGGGTGTACTCACTTATGTGAGATACTGTATATCCATCTAGTATCTATCATATATATTCAGATATCTGTCTATCTAGTATATCTGTCTGTCTATCTATCTTGAAACCTGATAGCCAATGTAATAGTCAGTTCATGTCTGTTTAAAGGGGAAGGAAACCAAATCTGTAATTTTGCCATTTTGATGGACTATCCATTTAAGGGCTATTGATGAATACCATTGCCCATATCCGATGTCTATAGGTGTCCTGTAACTCAACATCTTGCTGTCACAGTGACCACAGAACTGTCACAGAATTGTTGTCGATGAAACCGTACATATCTGCTGTACCTGTTTCTCAACAGGGATGACCCTTCACGGTTCACCGGCCTCAAATAACCGCTGAGAACCCAAAACGTGGGTGTCAACGGCTGTGACTTCGTGTCCCAGCGAGACTGTTACCGGACCAAGTATAACAACTTTCCTATAATTAAAATATCTGCAGAGGCCGTGTTGTCTAGCTTTAATGGTCCTGTTGCACCGGTCAAACACAGCTCAAGGTTACAATTTTTGCCTGATCGGCACTAATCTGATACCTGTGGATTGGCATGAACTACTCATAGGCCACACGTAGACACATTGACATTGACCAATCCATGTGCCATTCGAGGTTACATTATTGTTTAGGCCACTAGGAGAGGTAGGTGTATCGACCCATTGGGGAGCCTTAAAGGTACGGCTCTGCACGTAATTCACTTACCTGTTGAGTCGAACAGCATTTTCTGGTCGTTGATTCCGTGCGTCGGGTCATTGTGGTGATGAGAGTATCCGCTGTCCTGGATGATGCCCTGCGAAGCCTCGGATAAGCCCACGCGGAGGAGAAGGAGAAGATGCGGGTAGAGCAGCAACATCATTTACGCGAAACTCTCACCCTGGGTGAGGGTGCTCAACTTGTACGTGCCGCGCAGACGGGATCAGATAAGAACAGAGACGTTATTCAGAAGAGATTCGGTGTCGTGAATTAATCGATTTGGGTAGAGAAACTAACCGAGGGGATGCTTTGGAGAATGTAATAGCATTATAAAACAGTTCAAAAGTTACATAAAAACTCCCTTCGAATCGTTAAAATTCCCAGTACTTGTTTGTTATCCAAGAATGACGTTGTTAAGGCCTCCAGTACCATAGGCTTATGTCCAAATGGGGTGTTGTAATCGTTTCCATGAGCTCCTAAAAAGAATGGACGCAATCCAATATTGTTACATCCAATAAGAAAACATCCATAATGCAACTTCTGAGTAAAAATATTCGTAAAACAAGTGTCCAGAGAAATTCACGTGTTGAATTTGATATCGAATATTGAGATCAACATGAATGAGCGTCCAGAAGTTCAAAATTCGGTTCCAAAGCTTGCTGATTGTTGTTCGTTCACACATACAAATGTCCTATGTCATACCCTACATTCATGTACTACTCCAAAATAGTAGGTCAGTGATTCGCCATACTTTTCCATATTAATTGCAGTCACACTCTTTCTTTCCCGTCCAGAGTGCATCGCCGCTCTTCCAGGCGTCGAACCTGACGCTCTAGCCCGAAACTGTGGATGCGTTCAAGCGAACTCGAAACTGGGAACTCACAACTGGGACATCTACGACGTCCAACATTTGTGCTTTCGAGACACCTGTGAAATTAGGGAAATTGGGAGATTTATTTTTTATTTTTTAACTCAACCAACAGTGAACTTGAAGTCGAAAACTTGCAGGTAATCTTAAACCTTTATAAGAAAATGTTTCAAAAGGGAACTAATTTGGTACCAGGTAGATCCATTGTGGGTTCCCCAGGGATCTCATCCCTCAGAGCTTTCTACATGAAATCCTATTTTTTTTTAATCTGGAACCTAGAAGGGTTTTACCAGAAACAATAATTGAATGCATAAAACAATAATGAAATTATATATTTAAAAAAAACGTCGTTCCCGGTTGTCTTGAACACACCATGACCCATACACGCGCAAACACACACACAATATTTTAATTTGCATACTTGCATTCTCGTGCGCGTCTGCAAGCGTGAGTGCGTATTTATTCATAACGACCCTTTACATGTTTCCCTGATCTGCGGGTAATGCGGATGGGAAACAGCTGTTGTTGACGTTGAAGCTTCTTTGAAGACGTCTATATCAGGACCAGTACACATGGAACACACGCGCACTGTTTCACACCGGAACAGACACACGCAAACACACACGCTAAGGGACCCACACGCAACCACATTTAGTGTAATAACCCCTTAGTTGAATTGGGTGAGTAGCCTAAGCTGGGTGACACACAGCTTCTCATAGTTAGAGAAACACAGGGTGTCCTCTTTCGCCATTGCAAGCATACAGCCCCCCCCCCCGCCCGGACCTAAAAATAAAAAACGGGGTGGGTCTGACCTTTACCCTGTGAGCATGTGCCAAGTGTCCATCATAGTCGTGGAGGCAGCTGTTTACGAGAGGTGTGAGAACATCGGTGAACGTCAACACCGTGTGTATTGGGGACTGTCCTGAAACACAACGGTTCATCATGATCCACTCCAATTAACGCCAGACAAGCACGTGGCCGCCGAGAAGTAGGGCCTATATGAATGGCTGTGTTGTTGGAGTTACGTTTATATCGGACTTACGTTTTCAGATGGAAAAGTCTGGCACTCTCAGGGGACATCTTGATGTTATCGTGATACTGATATTATGCTAATGGTGATGTGGATGTGACGGGTTTAATGTATCAATACTTTCACAATTCCGTTCAGTTCTGTTGTAGTTCGCTAACGTGACGTATCAAATTTAGCTGAGAAAATGCAGTGTGCAAAGTTTTCATGGAAAATAAGGGGTGGCAACTTTTAAGAATTTACAATATGAAATATATTTGAATCTGTGTGGTGTTCTTAGTTGTCTTTGTTTTGATATCTTCGCTATTATTCTACAATGTGGAAATTGTAAAACATAAAAAAATCCCCTTGAGTAGGTGTCCAAAATATTTACTGGTAGGGTAACATGGGGCAATATGCCCCCTGGGATAAGATGCCATGTAAATCCCACAAAAACACGCATTCCCCTATTAGGATTGGGGAACCGAGAACAATTGCTGTAGTTTTTAAAGTTACATTTATTCCCATTCTTGCTGGATATAGGATTGCAGCAGCTCAAATGTTCGGGGTCTCCGTTGTTGTATTTTCTGTTTCATAATGTGCCTCTTTTCATTGGGTCTGGACTGCCTGTTTAGCACCTGGACTCACATGCACTAATGCACCCCCATACCCTCAGGGACACGCCCCCATACCGTCAGGGACGAGCCCCCATACCGTCAGGGACGCGCCCCCATACCGTCAGGGACGAGCCCCTATACCGTCAGGGACGCGCCCCCATACCGTCAGGGACGCGCCCCCATACCGTCAGGGACGAGCCCCCATACCGTCAGGGACGAGCCCCCATACCGTCAGGGACGCGCCCCCCTACCGTCAGGGACGAGCCCCCCTACCGTCAGGGACGAGCCCCCATACCGTCAGGGACGCTGGCTTTTGAACTGTGCGATGATAAAAAGCCGTATGAACCCTCTGCTCTTTAGACGGAGGACACGGCGTCCATGATTCCCAAAAATAATTTACAATTTTGATTTGTTGGTATCACAAGACAGTTTTCCACATCAACTCCATCTTAACTGAGCTCGGGGCGAGAGAAGGTGGCAGCATTTCTGTATCTCGTTTATATATGGTTTTGTCTGTGCATGGTAGAGATTTAACTTGCATTTGTGGATGCAGCGATGTACTGTGTTTACAGACAATGGGTTTCGGAAGTGTTCCTGAGCCCATATAGTGATTTCCACTACAGAATCATGTCCGTTTTTAATGCATTTGCCGTCTGAGGGTCCGAAGATCAAGGCCATCCAATATTGGTTTTCGGTCTGGTCCCTTGCACAGAGATTTCTCCGGATTCTCTGAATCCTTTGATATTAGGTCCTGTAGATGATAAAATCCCCAAATCCTTTGCAATTTTACGTTGAGAAACATTCTTAATTTGTTTACTATTTGCATGCGCAGTCTTTCACAGAGTGGTGAATCCCTCCCCATCCTCACTTCTGACAGACTTGGATCTTTTAATCCCCAATCACATTACAGAGTCTTTTGTTGACTCTGTCCCAACTTTTTTGAAACGTGTTGCTGGCATCAAATTTAAAGTGGGCATATGTTTTTCAAATAACAATAAAATGTCTCAGTTTCAACATCTGATGTTGTCTTTGTTCTATTTTCTATTTAATATTGGGTTTAAACGATTTGCACATCATTGCATTGTTTCTATTTACATTTTACACAGCGTTGCAATTTTTTTGGAAACAGGTTTGTACATTTTCTTTTTAAACCCATTGCCTGATTGATGAAGAAAATCCATGTCTCTTTAAAAATGTAATAATAGTTTCCATATTGTAATAGTATCACATGCCTACATACAAGAAAGGATGCCAGGCCAGAATGATGTGGTGTGGTGATGGTTTGAATAAAGAAAACAGATTGACTGGTGACCCATTTTGAAAACGGTTTCACAGGGTTTTTATCGGTGTATAATACCAGAAACAACAGCACTTAAGAGATTTGATCAAGACAAGTACGCGTAAACAAACCAAACATGACACAAACAACGTCGTTATGGCAACAAACAGAAAAAAAGATGGGTTTAACTCTGTCACTTTACAGTATGTGTCATCATAACCTGTTCCCATGGTAACAAAGCAACCATCCCTTTCAATGAAGTACAGCACCAATTGACTGACAGTTAGCAACAGGTGAACACGACAACACTACCAACGCACCAACCCAGACAACATAGGTTCGAAACACATTTTGGCGAACATTTTTAAGAAAAACATTTTGACAATGCGAAACACTGTAGTTGCATCCTGTGATTGTTGAAATATACAAAATGGTTCCCTCATGGATAAAAACAAAAACAAACCCCCAATGGTAGGCTAGCTATCTGACCTAATATTTGCTCGTTAAGGCAGTCCGGACATGATTAAACCAAAATGAAAATAAGTCAACATCTTGACCGGTTTACAATGTTTCCGCTACAAAGGCTACTTTTGTGAGACAAACGGGCACCAGGGTGCTGACGCGAGTGACAACTGTCTCTGCTAGGTAGTGGTTTTTAAGGCAACAAGAGTTCAATAACACTGTAGCAATTCCAACTGTGGCTAAGTGACTTGAGTTATGACGCGGCTTAGCGTTAGCTTCACTGACAGAATCACACAGCGGTGTGCTCTTCAGCACACCGTCGCCACGAGAGCGACTGACATAAGTGTTAGCCACGAGCTTAGCCAGTCGAACTCCAACGAAGCTCTAGCTCATTCTTTTACAGTGTAGCGGGCTATTAGCTTAGCAATGCAAGTGATTTCTCTGGTTTACACTACGGCTCCTTGAGATGGATCAAAGGTGGAGCTGGTTGTAAGTATTGCAGGCAAAAGGCAGCGGTGGAATTTTAAAGCTCTCATTCAGAAGATTCTAGCCCAGTCCCAAAACAATCTGTAACCCCTAGATAGTGTGTACCAGTCATGCAAATGATCCCCACACAGTACGTCGTAAGACAGATGCGTCTAGGGGCGAAAACTGGGACTGAAGCTGAGCAATAGCGTAAAAACTGAAATAGCACCATATTCCCTATATAGTGCACTATTTTTGACAAGCGCAATAGGGTGCGATCAGGGACGCCACCAAAGATATGGTTATAAAATTCCAAGGCCTTCGCTTGAGTGTCTCCCAAATACACCTTCAGACAGTTTAAGAAAATGACATCATAGTATATACACAACATACAAAATAAAACGTATGATTTCTTTAATTATTTTTGTTGTTTGTTTGTTTGTTTGTTTGTTTTTTTTTAAATAAAAAGGGTCCACTGAGAGACTGATCGGCTGAGGCGATTGGCCGGGAAGATATACGGTTGCCGTAGAAACCATTTGCGATTATGGGGTACGTCTCAATAGTGAGTTGCCTCCCTTCACCCTATTTCTGTTTTCATTGAGGTCTGACCTGACAGAGTAAAAAATAAAAAAATAAACTGGAATAACTATTTAAACTTCAGCCTTTGCCCTGAACATCTCAGGAGCAGTCGAAACATCAGGGGCCAAAGGGCAAACAGATCGATGTAGTAGGTAAAAAAAAAAAAAAAAAATATTACTTTCGCAAAAAGACTGAATAAAAAATAAATGCTTTTTTTTTTTTTTTTTAAGTGAGCTTATTTGTACACTCATCTTCCTGGGATAGTTGACCGAAAACACGCACAATTCATAATAACACCCTAGGAGCTTATGAGGGGAAAAGAAAATGGGGAAAAAGTGCACTGGTTTGTAAATAATTCTATAGCAAACTGTATTAACACCTAACATTGTAAAGACCCAACTAGTATTAAAAGTGAGATGGAAAGCGTGTCCTTGCCAGATCTGAGAGAGTTCAGTTTCTATAATCCAAGAGAAAAGTTTAGCATCTCTTAATCTTTGTTACTTTGACGATTAGATGTATTTCAAATGGAAGTAAACAGCAGAACTGTTTAACAGCAAGTCAACTTTTGTACTGCCCTGGTGCAATAAGTCGTTCAAACGGCCCAATTTCCTACTGAGCTTTAAACCAAGCCACCATGGCGCAAAACAAAGGAAAACTGCCATCCGAGAAAAGCTCGGCGTTCATCTGAGGGTAACTTGTCAGTCAACTAAAATACCAAATTTCTAGAGACATTGGAAATGTTGCGACAGCAATCTGCTGTCTCAAGGCTGGTCTCGGAGTAAAGCACCCTCAGGTTAGCTTCCCTTGTGTTTCCCCCCCACAACGGTGTCTGAGGTGAAGGAGGCGGGGAGAAGTATCCAGTTTAGCCAATAGAGACGCACCCATAATATTAACCAATCCCCCTCGAGAGTTCTCAAACTCTCAAAAAGGACAAGAAAACAAACTATTTGGTAACAAAAAGTGTGAATTACTAAAACGTTATTATACAAAAAAAAACTTAAAAAAAAAAAAACTGTACCTCGGCTAAAGCTTATAATATATCTTAAAGAATACAATAATATAATATCCCTTGGCCCATAAAAACTATGTTACTATAGTAAAAATAATAAAAAGTTTCCCCGCAAACTTTAATAATAAAGTTCACCCGCAAACTTCCCTTGCACACAAGTGATCCGTCATTCATCAGTAAGCCCTCTGGTTCTCAGAAAAAATAAAAACTTGGTAGAAAGAGTGCTGAAAAAAAACAACAAAAACAACAAAGACAACGACGACAAAAGATAAGCGGTTCACGTCCAACAAACGTATATATATAAAAAAAAAAAAAAAAGGCTCCTTTTACAAAACGATCCTTCTCTGAAAATGTAGTCGATCCGCCGTTACCAAACCCTCCTTGAGGTGAGAACTCTCCCAAACAGGAGTCCATTGAACTAGACTGCAGTGTCATACCCACAAACCACCACATGGGGGCGCCAGAGAGGCGACCATGTCCATCCGTGTCCTTCTCTTGCACGGACAGAACCCTCCCCGTCCGCCCCTTCATCGCTCTTCCAAAAAGAGTCCTTGAGCGCAAGTGATTTCACGGGTCCCGTCGTCCAACACGGGCCCATGGGCCTCTCTCTTGCATGCACACGCAACACTGCACACCCTGCCACGCAAAAAAAGCCCCCCCCCCCCGTGTCGTCTCTCCCCCCACCCGCCCGCCCGCCCGCCCGCCCCCCCGACACGCCTCCGCTACGATGAGATGGACATCACGGACGACCCCGACGATGACGCCACACTGCTGGTCGAACCCCCGGCCGGGCCGATCCCGTACCCCCCCTGGCCTTCCGCCATCGCCCCCAAACCCAGGCTCCCTGAGCCGGAGGACGACGGCGACGAGGACGACGGCGACGAGGAGGAGACGCTGTTGCTGTGGGCCCTCAGGATGGCCCCGGCGGCGCTGCAGTGTGGGCGGGGCCCTGGCTCAGGGGTGTAGGTGAAGGTGAGGGCGGTGGAGTAGATGACCCCGTCATTGCGGACCAGGGTCACGGGTACCTGGACGGGCTGACGGACCCAGCGCCACCCCTCCCTGAAGGCCGAGATGTCAGGGACCACGCAGAGCACACTCTCACCACACCTGGCAGGGAAGAGGGGGAGGTTAGGTAGGTGCACACAGACACACACACACACACACACGCGCAAAGACAGACCGACACAGGCAGAGAGAGACAGACAGACACAGACAGACAGACAGACAGACACAGGCAGAGACAGACAGACAGACACAGGCAGAGACAGACAGACAGACACAGGCAGAGACAGACAGACAGACACAGGCAGAGACAGACAGACAGACACAGGCAGACAGACCGACAGACCGACCGACAGACAGACCCAGGCAGAGACAGACAGACAGACACAGGCAGACAGACCGACAGACCGACCGACCGACCGACAGACAGACCGACAGACAGAGGCAGAGAGAGACAGAGAGACAGACACAGGCAGAGAGAGACAGAGAGACAGACACAGGCAGAGAGAGACAGACAGACAGAGACAGACACAGGGACACAGGCAGAGAGAGACAGACACAGAGACACACCTGTACATAGTGTCTGCCTCCACGTCTCCAAACCAGACTCTGAGATCCGGGGCGAAGTTCTGTCCTGTGAGCTCCAACATGGCCACGTCTCCCCCACCATTCAGCTACAGAGATAATAAGGTTAGTGTCTGTGTGTGTTCTGGTTTGTATGTGTGTGTGTGTGTGGCAGACAAGGTTTGTATGTGTCTTGATAAAGATATCAGCTACTGTAGAGTTCTGGTGTGTGTGTGTGTGTGTGTGTGTGTGTGTGTGTGTGGCAGACAAGGTTTGTATGTGTCTAGATAAAGATATCAGCTACTGTAGAGTTCTGGTGTGTGTGTGTGTGTGTGTGTGTGTGTGTGTGTGGCAGACAAGGTTTGTATGTGTCTAGATAAAGATATCAGCTACTGTAGAGTTCTGGTGTGTGTGTGTGTGTGTGTGTGTGTGTACCTGCAGACTCTCCACCACAGGTACAGGTGTAACAGGTGAGGGGACGGGGCCCATGCCCTCGTAGAAGGTGTACTCTGCCTTGTCTGTGCTGATGATGGTCCAGGAAGCACCGTCGTTTATCATCTCCTTATTGGTCTCCTTGGGGCAGGGTGTGGCCTAGACAAGGGAACCAGGCAAACTCACTGAACCGTACATCTCTGTGTGTGTGTGTGCGTGTGTCTCTGTCCCTCTGTGTGTGTGTGTGCGTGTGTGTCTCTGTCCCTCTGTGTGTGTGTGTGTGTGTGTGTGTGTGTGTGTGTCTCTGTCCCTCTGTGTGTGTGTGCGTGTGTCTCTGTCTCTCTGTGTGTGTGTGTGTGTGTGTGTGTGTGTGTGTGTGTGTCTCTGTCTCTCTGTGTGTGTGTGTGTCTGTGTGTGTGTGTGTGTGTCTCTGTCTCTCTGTGTGTGTCTCTGTGTGTGTGTGTCTCTGTCTCTCTGTGTGTGTGTGTCTCTGTCTCTCTGTGTGTGTGTGTCTCTGTCTCTCTGTGTGTGTGTGTGTGCGCGTGTGTACCTGGAACTGTATAATCCTCTCCTGGGAGAGACACAGGTACATCCTCTCTGTGTCCTTCAGGTAGAAGGCACACTTATGTAGCTGAGACACCGGGTCGTCTGCATCCATCAACGCTGTCTGCTTGTCCACCTTCCGGATGACCTGCAGGAGACGAGGCCGGAGACAGAGACGGGAGAGATCAGGCCCGCCCGCGTTTCCCATACGAACAGAACACACCCAGACAGGGCGAAACCTACCCGGGGAGACGGGCACCGGTGGTACCTACCAGTCTGGGCAACGCCATGCCGGTGACGGAACACACCAGTTTGACCGTCTGACCATAGTGAATGTATCCATCCCTCACGGCAAACTCCTCCCCTTCCGACTCCTCCTCGTCCACTAGAGAGCAGAGCATATCACATTACTACAGTCAATGTTATTACTCACTGAAACAAATGATGCTGTCGCTCCACGACGTGGTGCGTTGTTGAGTCTGTCGCTGCACTACGTGGTGTGTTGGTAAGTCTGTCGCTGCACGACGTGGTGTGTTGTAAGTCTGTCGCTGCACGACGTGGTGTGTTGGTAAGTCTGTCGCTGCACGACGTGGTGTGTTGTAAGTCTGTCGCTGCACGACGTGGTGTGTTGGTAAGTCTGTCGCTGCACTACGTGGTGTGTTGGTAAGTCTGTCGCTGCACTACGTGGTGTGTTTGTAAGTCTGTCGCTGCACTACGTGGTGTGTTGTAAGTCTGTCGCTGCACTACGTGGTGTGTTGGTAAGTCTGTCGCTGCACTACGTGGTGTGTTGGTAAGTCTGTCGCTCCACGGCGTGGTGTGTTGGTAAGTCTGTCGCTGCACTACGTGATGTGTTGGTAAGTCTGTCGCTGCACTACGTGGTGCGTTGTTGAGTCTGTCGCTGCACTACGTGGTGCGTTGGTAAGTCTGTCGCTGCACTACGTGGTGCGTTGTTGAGTCAGTCGCTGCACGACGTGGTGTGTTGGTGAGTCTGTCGCTGCACGACGTGGTGCTTCATACATCAATCACACTGATTCTTTAGCAACAAGTGTTTACATCACATGACGTGTTATGAATCTGTTATTGCTTGCTGTGAGGCGTGATAGCGTGATGCTTCACAAACCTTTCGTTACAGGGTTTATAAATCTGATGCTAAGCCTGAGGTTATAAACCCTAACCCTACTTCCTTCAGGTTCACCCTGGAATATGGTTGAGGTGAAGTCAGAGTAGTTATTACATGGTGTGACTGTATTTATTGTTACATGGGCTGAATTTTTTATCCCCTCAGGGTTTTACTGGTGTTTTATAGTGCCTGACGGGGGGGGTTACTTGGCAGCACTGACTCCCACGTCACCACGGCAACGCAGCGTAGTCAGAAAAGAGAAAACATAATTTTAGTGCATAAGGGAGGAGGGTATCAAGATTAATGAAAGAGTGATGAAAGAATAAAAGGAGAGGGGGGGAGTGAAAGATGTAGGGCTGGCTGTGTGGGCGTGTCCATTAGCACAACGATCAGACGCCAATACAATGTGCTTTTTAACAGGGACCCGGCAGAGGCAAGGGCAGAGAACAGTTATGGAAGCTACAGAGATAACAGTGGTGAAGAGAAACTAAAGAAAGAGAACAAGCTGCGAAGGTAAGAAATACATTTAAAAAAATGACACCGACATTCGTCAAAAAACAAAATCACATTGGGGGTGAGAGGAGAACAGACTTACGCAGGTGAATATAGAAGGCCCCCCACTGCTGTGAGCTGGCATGGAAGTTTCCCCCTTCCACGTGTAAGTAACGTGTACTCACTGTCTGGGAACGCAACCGGTTAAACAATGCCACTTTGGTGCCCGACGCTATACACACTGGAGATGGAGAGGAGGTGGAGAATATCAGAAAATTACCGACTGCATTCAAATATTTTCCTTTATCTATTTAAAAAGAATGACAGTCACGATTAAAGCATAATAAAAGCGTCAAGGTTACAACACAGCTGTTTAAAAAGACCTTTGGGCAGAAACCACTCAGGGAAAACCTTAC
The DNA here is from genome assembly GCF_011004845.1 of Esox lucius. Lineage (NCBI taxonomy): Eukaryota > Metazoa > Chordata > Actinopteri > Esociformes > Esocidae > Esox > Esox lucius. The sequence goes on from NC_047593.1 coordinate 19,135,781, forward strand.
CATTGCGCTCCAAGCTTGAGTACACGTGTCAAATGTTCAGTTCTACTCAGCCTTAACTGTTAATCTACTTTAAATGTGGTGAGTGCATCCTGTGTGTGTGTGTGTGTGTGTGTGTGAGTGGCTCGGTGCCTCACATGCGTACATACAAATGCGTGTATCTAAATGTGTGTGTGTGTGTCTCTTCCTAGACGTGTTCTTACAACATCAGCGTTTTGAAGGAACTGCTTCTTCTTTTTTCTCGTGTGCGTGTGTGTGTGTGTGTGTGTGTGTGTGAATCCTGTGAATAAACTGACTGAAAAACATTCCTATGCATTCAATAATACTACCCGTTACAGAACCAAAACCACATCCCAGTGATGAAAGGGAGAAGGAGACCAATGCACTCACAGTCTGCGTTTTTGAGGGACTGTTTCTTCTTGGAGGGCTTGGAGATGACTTTGATCCTCTTGCTGAGGAACATGCCGATGTCTGTGCTGTTTCCATAGAACATCTTGACGGTCAGCATGAAGTGTTTGCGCTTATCGCTATCGCTGATGTACAGAGTCTTTGCCGTGCAGAAGTTCTACATGGGAGGAGAGAAATGGTCTTGTCTCAGATGAACGGTCCTTTCCGTGCAGGGTGCGTGTAGGATTTGAGTCATACAGAGACATGTATTATTTTGTGTCTGAGAGAGAGAGGTTTTAGTCAGTCAGACGTCCTGTGTGTGTGTGTGTGTGTGTGTGTGTGTGTGTGTGTGTGTAGGGTTTTGTCAGTCAGACGTCCTGTGTGATGACAGTCAATCTGAACTGTTGAAGTATTTCAGAGGGGAAATGTGTGTGTGTGTAGGGTTTAGTCAGTCAGACGTCCTGTGTGACGACAGTCAATCTGAACTGTTGAAGTATTTCAGAGGGGAAATGTGTGTGTGTGTGTGTGTGTGTGTGCTCTTCTCAGAAGGAAAACGCAGAAATCTGAAGTTGAACGTTAAAAGGGGGTTGAAGTCAAGCTGAGTTAGAGGAAATCCCCACAGTCTAACGGTTATTTAGTTATTCCATAAACTATGTCAATGCCAGCAGCTACTCTTCCTGTGGAGTTCAGAGTGTAAAATATGACATGAGGCAGGATATTAAAACCAGAACCGCTTGAGGACAGAATTGTGAGAAAAAGAAAAAAATAAGATAACCTAAATGTATGTGTAAATATTTATTCAGGCCAGATAGGGGTTTAGAAATAGTTTTTTTTTTGTCTTTTGAAACATTGCTCTTTGATTTGGTTCAAGAAGAGGGACTTCACCACAGTAGTTTTACAGTCCAGACAATACTGTCTGTTGTCTTGAATTGGCTTGTTAGATTAGAATGTGCATGGATGTGTGTGTGTGTGTGTGTGTGTGTTCATGAGTGTCCGTGCATCTGTGGGTCTGTGTGTCTGTTCATGTGCATCTGTGTGTGTATGCGAGTTTGTATGTGTGTGTGTGTCTTACCTTCCCCTCTAAATTGAGCTGCTGCATCTCCTGTTCACTGTTGCCTATGCCAATGAAGGCGCAGGGCTGCGCCTCCTGCTCTGAGCAGCCCTCTCTCTCCATCTCCTCCCGCTTCTTCTTCCAGCCACAGCCCATCAGGTACACACATGGAGGAGGGCAGAAGAACCTACAGGACGGGCAGGCAGTTGGTATCCACTTGGTGACAGATTACACAAAACACTGACCGCACGCGATATTTTGAAACGCATCGGCTGTGTGTGACATAGATTTTATAGTTCCCTCCAGGTTTTTTCCTTCTCCGGCAGTTGGCAGCTTCCTGCACACACTAAGCCCCGCCCAATGACTTGAGTCCAGGCGAAAATGAAGATGGTAGAGGAGAGGAGCGCTGCAAGCTGCATGTAATGCCTAACTGGGTAGTCTTTTTCTCCCACGCTGCCCTTTCATGAATAACCAAGGAATCCATTAATCTGTTTGTTTTTTTTCAGAAAGTTATTATTACTATTTACTTTTAAGTATAATAATCACCCCGAGAGAACTGCAAAACACTTGAAAGATACTTAACGAATAAGGAGATTAAACTGCTGTCTTAAATACCGCATTTATAATAAAGACAACAATCAAATTGTATAAATGATTATTCTATTATAAAGCTACAATATAATAAATAACATGGGCAAAATTAAAAGCGTTTTGCCCAAATTTAAGCCATCTAATGTATGTTTATAAGGTGGATTAATTCCTCCAGAATACCCAGGACAGCCTTTATTCCCAGCAGGATGCCCACAATGCATATGCCCCTTCCATGGATTAAAGGAAGACGATTACTTGGTGGTTGTGAAGATGTGTAACTCCAGACATTGCCTGGCTCTATTTTACTGAGTGCACGCACACACAGTTAACACACCACAGCCTCAGATTACACACACAGCAGGACCTTTGTAAAATCACATACACGTTTGTATGGCTATCCTCATGGGGACCATAAAATAGAAATTGCACACTCCCTTGACCTAATGTTAACCATAAACCCAAACCTAACCCAACCCTAATCTAAACCTAACCCTAACCTTAACCTCAATAAAGTAACATTTATGCCTAAACTTTACCTAGATGAAATGCCTAACCTTAACCAACAACGCCTGGACCTTAAAGAAACCCCAATTCTAACTCTAAAATGAATTGTAAGTTTGATCCTAAACCCTGAGCCGGAAATTGACTTTTGCCTCATGGGGACATCAAGTTTTTTCTGGTGTTACTATACTCATTAGGACATTTGGTAACCCATGAGTATAGTTAGACCTAAAACACACACAGGTTAGGCCAAAAGGACAAACTTAGCAAAAGTATCTGGGGCACATCAAAAACCCATCAACACACACAAACACACACCAACCTTTTCTCATTGCCATAAGACTTCTGGGCAACTTTAGCGTGCAGTATGAGCACAGTCTGGTCCCCACGTTCTTTCAGGTAGTTCCTCATAGCCTCCCTACCACAGAAATCAGACAACAGCTCATGGTTAGAGAGTATTTACGGACAAATCACAGAAATCTTTGAGCAAGGCTGCTGTAAATTGCTCTAGATTAATAGTGCCTGGTAAAGAACTAAAACCAACATTTTGAGATCACCTCAAATACATGATGCTTTAAAAAAGTTCAGCAGTTTAAAATTAGAATGGACTTTTTTTTGCTAAGAACACTTAAACATACTCAGAAGCTTATTAAAGTCACTCAACATAGACTTATATACAATACTCTAATTTATGAGAATATAGGTTAAAAGAATAGAATGCAAAGAGCTTATACGTATACACTGATTTACAGTAATAACAACTTAATTACAACTTCAAAAGCACTAAATATTACAAGTTAAATCAAGTTTACCAGAAGTACATATATTTGAACGTATTTTTCTAAAACGTCACTCATGCATGTGCTGTGCAGAGCGTGAGAACTAATTTGGAGTGTGGGAAAGTTTCACATTCACGTTACCTTGTTAGGCGCTGCGGTTGAGCTCGCTCACCAAACTTCCTGCAAAAGAAAACAAAAGGCACTTTTCTATGAGGCGGTGCAAGATTATTAGAAAGTTGTTCGCGGGTTGGCGGAGAACTACATTCATATAATGACTGTCAATCGGGGGATAAAGTTTTAAATTCACGATAACAAAATTGTTCAACAACAAGCATGAATTCTGCCGCAGGTGGCATCTGAATCTGTAACGTAAAATTACGTGTCATTCCGTAGATTCCAACTTAGCTGCCAGATGCTGACTGCAATGTACGATCCATAAAATAAACTAAGGACGTTAATAAAAACATTTACACTACAGACAATTGCACAGATATATCAACGTTTCAAACAAAACGTTTAACATTGTATAGTAGATACCCCCATCATAATTTCTACTGAAAGTTGGCTTTGCTTTGGATAACTGTAGGCTCAATCCTAAAATCCATTACCATTATTGATACTAAATTTATGACGGCTACTTTTGTTCATAAGACTGATTACCTATAAAAAGCTAAATTAATTAACAAATTAGCGTGCTAAGCTAACTATCATTTCTGGAGAAAAACTGTGGCAGGCTAGTTAACTAGCTAGGGCTAGCTAGTCATTGCGGCTAAGTAACGTTAGCTAGCTGACTACACACAGCACCAACATTGACACAAAAGTAGCATGAAGTGCGACGCCAATTTTAAAAGCACACGCAACGCTTTCCGAAGATAAAAACGATCTCACCACTGTTGAACAAAGTGGTTAGGAAACTAACTCTACAAAGAAAGTGAACTTTTTTTTTTAACTGTTCTTCCTTCATTTTGCTCCCAATTCCAACAACTTACCCCGTCACAACGGGCGCCATTTTCCACTGTAAGTCTGCAAAAAAAAGTCCCAACAATCGCGAGATCCCACCCTCTACCCCCTCCCAAAGCCGCCGGGACAACAGAATGAACAGAACCCAGACTGACGGAAAAAAATATTGAAACGAGAGAAAGGGGAGGGGGAGGTGTGATACGGTAAAGGGTGAGAGAAAAGGGGGTTGGGGAACAGAGGTGGAATGAGTAGAGGGCAGACGCCACAACAACCGGCGTGGGAAAGTTACATAGTCGCGCGAGAACAGAAAAACTCTCACAATAGACATCAACAGAGTTGTACTCGACCTATCGCGAGAAAAAAATCTACGCCTTACAAGCTTGGCCTTTTTTTCCACAAGGTGAAACTCCAGCCGATTCCCACGCGTTTATAGAGTCATAAACTAAAGTAAAGTGGGTTGGTAGTGAATGGTACGACTCATGACATTAAGTTAACCCACCAAGTCATGTCTTGCTTGATTTATATGACTCCTTAGAGCATACCTTTAGCCTGTCTGTCCTGTAATACAATATACTCATGAAGATATCAGAGGTTTGGGTTCACCACTGAAGGATTGAAGTACAACTAAAGCTAACCCTAGGAGCAAATAGCATACCCTTACAACCGCAAGCTTGATTCAAGAGAAGCTTACCACAGAACTGTAAATAATACTCAAAGTGAAGATTTATATGAATTAGCATTCCCCAGTAGAGGGCACACATAAGCCAAGAGCTTTTTGAAAATGAGAAAGACCTCAACCTCATCTGCTCATTTTCAAAACTCACTGAATGAGAAAGCCAGAGGTCCCTTTTCCTCCTCTCAAGCCCCAAATTGGAAACAGCATCCAGAGTGCAATAAGGGCCCTGGCTGTGCACATTTTGTTCCAGCCCAGGAACCAACCCAACCATTTCGACTGATTGAGGGCTTGGTAATTATTTTTCATCCAAGAACCATGGAAAGCAGATAAAAAGTCAAGGCCACTTTGCAGACAGCAGTAAGACAACAATATTTAATAATTTTTCAAACAATTTAATTCAATGGAATCATAAAAGATACACAAAATGTATAAAACATTGAAGTAAAGGCATGCCATGATGTATCCAATCAACAAATCGTTCTTCTTTTAGTCATACTTAAAAAGCTATTGATACAATTCATTCACAAGGATGGAAAAGTATACATAACATCATTTGCATTGGCTTAGTCATTGAATTTTCACATTTACAGTTAAATTCATAAGCAAACTATTAAACAGAAACACTAGCAGTAGGGACAGGATATAGTCAAAACAAGAAGTATGGTGGTTCAGAGGCTGTACTGACACCAGTGTTGCATAACTAGTCTACACCTGGACAACGTAATTTGAGACATTGTACAGTAAAATGACCTCCATGAGGATATTGTTCCATCCCAAATTCAACCATGTCTCCTATAATTTGCACCACTGATGGAGTGCAGGGCACAACCCTTACACCAAATAGGGACTAGGGGTACCATTTGGGATGCAGACCAATTAGGGTGCTTTGCTTTATGTTGGTGTCTTAATCAGACGAGTCACCCCGACATTGATCACCTTGATGACTTTGGCAATTATAAAGTTGGACAAATGCCAGCGAGATGCGATTTCATTAATTATTACGCGTTAGGTCACACTTTCAACATCAGCTGATTTGATCCCATTAAGGATGCCTGCATGATCCCATTAAGGAAGCACAAATCAAAACCAGCAGGTTTGTGGCTTTCCATGACATTCACTGGCTTCTTGGCAGCACAGTCGAAACTTTCAGAGCAGTCCAGTTCAACTCCACAAGTCGATCACACGAACCCCAGTGACCGCGACCTTCCTGAATGGAGTGTCCGCATTAGGCTGACATGTGCGCGCGGAGCAGGCCCGAGGGCCTAGCGTAAGACCTGCTGGAGCAGAGAACGGGAGTCGAGGTTTCCAGGGCAATGTCATTTGTCTGTCGTCTGCCTGAGAGATGGCATTCCCTTTTCAAAACATCGGCAACATTCCAGGAGGACACAAGGATTGGATGGAGGAAACAAAGGGTGAGAGACACAGAATCTTTGGAGGTCACAAGGAACTGATGAAAGATTGCGACCCTTTGCTGCATAATTCCCTCTGGGGACCTTTAAATGACATAGGTGGAGAGTACTAAGATCCCGGACTGGCTCTAGAACATCCAGAAGGAACTTAAATAATACTTGATGGAGCCCAGATATAGATCTCCCAGAATTGCTTTAGAACAAACGATTATTTGAGGAATGACGGAGATACTTCCCCTCTGTCTTTCTCAACCGGAAGACATTGAGACCCTTATATCTTCCAGAAGATCTTCTTCCTGTACAGCACAAAGGAGATGAGGACCCAACAGGAAGTGGCTAGCAGATTCTGTGTCAGGTGCTCAGCATGTGATTGGCTGTTGGCCATACGCCAGCGGAATGGAAAGTACTCCTCCAGCACCTCGTGACCCACGTACACCAGGATTGAGTTCATACCTGCAGAGTCAAAGGTTGTGGGATTAAACAGCGATAAAAAAGGAAAACGTACAGTTATAGTCACATTGTTGTCTCATCATTGCAGAGTGCGGAGGGTATTTGGCCTCACGCCTCTACAACCATGGTACCAAACAGTGTCTTCCATTAAGCGTTTGGGCTGATTGTAGAACGGCTGCCATGTTAGCTTCTTTATAATTTAGGAACTTTGTTACAATGTACACCACCAATTTACTTTTTCAGGTACAGTGCCTCAGGAAAGTAGTTAGACCCATTCGTTCTCTCAACATGTGTTATAGACTTAATTCATAACTGAATACATTAAATTGGCACAAATTTCGAGAAACATTTTTGACTTTTTCATTAAGGGGTATTTTGTGTAGTTCAATGGCCAGTTTGTAATAGATTTCTTTTGGATTAATTAATTCCAAATCAACTATGTAACGCAACCAAATGTGAAAGGGTCTCAACACTTTCCGAGGACACAGCAAGTCCTTCTATGGCGTGAATGAGTCCTTGAACGGGTCTCTGAGCGGGTCTCACCTGGATAAAAGAAGGGGGCACCGGACCACCATTTCCTGACATCCACAGTGTAGTAAACCAGAACCAGAAACACAAAGGCAAAACACCCTAAGGTGGTAACATAGGACAGAGACCTGAAAACACACATACACACACCTATTATCATCAAATAACAGCTTGGTCTAATAAAAATGCCGATGGAAAAGAAACTCCTTGGACGGTGATTATTTTATCAAGGCAACTGGCCTAGATAGAGGATTTGACCCTTACCAGAGATTCTTGTTAACAGGGATGAAGCCTTCGTTCAGTGAACATTTGGTCAGAGTGGCTGATATGACTCCCTGTGGAAACACTCAGTATATTTTACATGATTCCCTGCTTAAACATACAGTACATTCAGATATGATTCCCAGTTGAAACACGCATATTCAGTTTGTTGGCCAAAACACAAAATGAAGCCCATAACTGAGATTTTGCCGGTGCTGTGTTTCAGCTGATATGACAGACAATATTTGTTCATAGGGAGCCGTCAGAGTTTGGTTCAACAGTATAAATATGATACAACAAATCCAACGAAGCCATCGCTCTCTCACCAGTACAAGACCCCATATGAGGAATCGGGACATTATGCTGGAATGTTGGTTCTTGTAGTGGAGCAGAATCTTGCCTGCCTGTGTGACAAATTGACCCTCAAAGTTAATCAGATTTATTAGACTGATTACACCCATTCAGTTTCTCCAATTACAATGAGTGTCTCCAATGGAACTAAAGACAGAGGCAGAGAGACTGATGAAAGAAAAAGAAAGTGAACGATTGCTTCACTGACCTGAAGTCCCAGGAAAGCCATGAGGACAGAGTTGATGCTGCCTAAAACTCCTTCCGGGTCAAAAGGCATGTGAGACATGTAGATTAACTGAGGGAAAAAAACATCAAATTAAGGAGAGAAAAGGTGTGTCTGTGTCCCACAGCTCAGTTGTCCCACAGCTGTAACCTGTATCGTACCCTTGACGAGGGGGTCTGGTAGATGTGCTTCTCCCCAAGCAGCCAGCGGTCTACATATCCAGCAGCTCCCCCGGTGCAGTTTGGATACTGACCCATGTCTCCGATACCCCCTGGGCCCAAATAACCACTGCAAGCAGGCCGGGAGGGAGAGAGATATATTCACTGGAAAGTCTGCATCGCTCCACTCAAAGGGTTGAAAACCTGTAATGTTTATTGTGAGGGCAATTATTTATATTCCTTGTGTGTCAGACAATCCCGGGAGACCGTACCTAGTACTACCTACAGCTGATAAACCCTTGATGTTTTGTCAGGCGTTTTTAAAGCCTCGTTTGACGGGGGAGATTTGTCGACCCAATTCCGACCCAAACTCTGCGGGATCAACTGACGCCACCGGCTCACTTGCCATGTGTGATCATTACGTGAGCACTCCACTCCTCTCAACTCACCCTGGGCAGCCGGGCACGGGCAGCAGGAAGGTTAGGCACAGCCAGACCGTTTCCAAGACGACCACACACAACCAGGCCGGCCAGTAGAGCAGGAAGTCACGAGCAGAGTGCCACCAGGCATCCTGGGCAAAACACAACCCGCAAACAACAATACAACCACCAGGTTTAGTCACTTACATGAACAGACGGGTCAAGCTGCCAAGGAACGTGACCGTGTTCTGACCTCGGGCAGGTGGTCCAGACACGGTTCTGAGTGTAATAATGTGTACTGACCTCGGGCAGGTTGTCCAGACGGTTCCTGGCCACACACAGATCTAGAGCAGCAACCGCCAGGTAGGAGAACGCCAGACGCTGGAGAACACCGGGGATACGCAGAGTGTCCCACGCTACTGTTAACACACACACACACACAATCAGAAACACAACTCCACAGTCTGTTTGTGTGTTTCTGCGCGTCTGTGTGTGAGATCTCACGGGGTCCTTGGCAGTAGTTGGGGTTGATGACGAAGACTCCGATGAGGAAGAGCTGTGTGCTCCTCCACAACACCTTGGCGAAGAGGGAGAACCGGGTCAGGCCGCTGCGCAGGGCCGAGCTCACCGACAGCGATGTGGACGTTCCCATGATGAACACGAACCTGATGGTGTGGAGACATGACGTACGGAGTAGTGCCAGTCCCTGGTACCACAAACGGTTCTCACACGCTTACTTAGACAACACAACTAAACTCACTGTGTCAATAGGGGGTGACAGAGAGAGGGAGGACTGCGTGATGGGGGAGGGAGAGGGGGGGACTGAGTGATGGAGGAGGGTGTGAGGTAAAGACAAAATAAACAGCAATATATCGTCTGTAACTAGAGACTTTGATCTTACCACGGAAAGACCAGGTCAGCAACTGTGAGTCCTGTGAAGACAGAGAGACAGTGTTCCTAACAGCGGTCCAATCCTCTTACAGGCTCCTCAAAGTGACACTGCTGAGGCCCAGCCCTCCGCGGTCGTCATTATTTAAATTACGATCAAAAACTCAGAAATTATCCCAAATAAATACAGTGACAACAGGTACACACTGCCTGACATGAGATATACCAGAGCCCATTACCCTGTTTGACTACATTTCCACTGGAGCACCTGTGACAGTGAACTCGCATTGCAACTGTTTCAGTTCGCCCTTCACCATTTCCCCAAATGACACAGAAATGAGCTTGTATCTGATGTATTTGCACACAACAGAAGTATTCAGGATACATTTGGGAGCACATGGACTTGGCGAACAAAATGGTAGACTCACCATTCCAGCTCTCATGTCTGAAGAACCAGTACCTTCCACCTCCGTAGTTCACAAACACCATGATGACCAGGGAAATCCCTCTGAACGTGTCCAGGGACCGGAGCCTCCGGATGGGAGAAGCAGGGTTAGGGAGGATGCTGTCCGTGGCGGTCTCCACTATTCCGCCCGGGGATCCCAGCTCCTGGAAGCAAGAGAGACAGTAAGATATAAAGAGAGTCAATGACAAACTAGTTCATCATTATAGCCACAATGTAACTTGTTTTAAACCTAACCACGTTGCAAATATTACACCTAAGCCTAACCTTAGCTTTAATTTATACAAAATAACATCTTTGTTTTAAAGAGTTTGGAAGATATATCCATATTTGACTTTGTTAGTTTCAACCAGATTCTACAGACACTAACTAAAACCATCTATGCCTGAATAAGTACAAGACTTGAGCATGTCTTTTTTCTCTCCTGGTCCCAGATCCATTTGTGCTTTATAACCACATCCTCCTGGTGGTTCAGGCAACCAACAGCACTGGAAGCAGGCCAGGCTAGCTCTTTTCAGGTGCATGGGTATGGTTTCTCTGCAGAATGCCCTCAATGTTCATCTAATCTAGCCTGGCTGCAAACTAGGAAAAACAATGGATTCTAAAGATCCTAACACTCACAGAGTTGATGAGTCTCTCCGTTTCCATGGAGTTTCCCAAACGTAACATTAAATTCTTCACAGTGTCAAGCCTGGAGAAGACATAACCAATCAACTGGGAAAGAGCTTTAGACAACCATAAAGGGAAGCGCTGAATACACAGACCGACATGTATAAGAAAGCATGAATTACCTCATGATTGTGCTTCCAATAGCAGACAGTATAGCCAGTCCGGCCAATGACACAAAGGCGATCAGGATTGCTGTCAGGAAATAAGTGCTGTGGTTCAAAAGCATGTTTTGAGACCACATACTGTGCATGAAAGCATGTGTGTGTTGGTGTGTACGCTTGCGCAATACTGTGTTTGTGAGTGGCAGTGTACTCACGAAGGTAACTGCTGACTGGTTCGGTGTCAGTGACCAGGGAGCAGTTGACCACTGAGGAGTCATTCAGGTTCTTTACCCAGAGCGAATAGTTGCCATGCTCCCCAAAGTGGAACTGAACCCTGGAGGAGGTTAAGGTACCCGGTTTACTTAGGACAGGATTCATGGGGAGTGTGTGTGTGTGTGTGTGTGTGTAATATACACACACCTTATAACCTAAAAGAGTCAGTTGATCAATGTATCATCTATTTAAGGAGTTAACGATACAGTAAAAGCTTTTTAGCAAATAATATCTCCAGCTAAAATATTACTTAGAGTTTACGCTAGCGGCCTTAGTGGGGACGAAAACACTAAAAGCTGTGAATTTACAGTAAACACCGATATCCTGTGTTAGTTTCATCAGCCGCCAATATGACACGAAACAAAGGAAAAACACATGACCGCACTGGGCCTTTAATCCCAACCACGCTGTTAGCGTCGCCTAACCGCGACTTCAAATTAAAAAGCACTTCATCGTTTGAATTATGTCCGACAACGCAGAATGTTGTTGAGATGTACAGCCCTCTCAGACGTTCAGTCAGGCAGCCACCCATATTAGCAGACAGTTTTGAGGTCAATAGCCAAAGTTGCTTACGTGCACAGTTCCAGGTTTAAAGCACTACTATTCATCTGCAGGTTGATACCATGCTGTGTACCCACAGTGAAGTCCACAGAACTGGGCACGCCTGGAGCTGGCCTGGCTGGCACCACACCCAAGGGCTGGTACACACACTGTGGGGGTAGGGGGGGAAATAAGGACAACAGTCATGGTGTCACGTGGATAAATGCAAGCGCTACAGTCAATGCGTTACCTGATAGCAGTGGTCAGACAGCCAGCTTACGAACATCTCAGAGTCCAGCTCATTGTTGACCGTGAGAGAGGCCTCGTCCATCTTCAGTGTTGCGGCCTTACGCCGGGGGTGACGTGCTGAGAAATAAACAGAAACACACACGGAGACAGACTATAGGTTGTGTCTATGCTGGTACACAAACACAATAAAAAAATTACCTTCGTGGTGTCACTTTTTTTGTTGCAATAACACATCACTATTGGTCAAAACTGTAGGAAGGTACCACTCTATTTTGACAAATGTGCTGCATTCACTCCATCCCACCTCAAATCACTGCCCTTGCTTGACCGACACAGTACTTACCACCACGAAGACGTTAGCCCCTAACCAATGTGATTTGGTAGCTAGTTAGCCGAGACAAATCGGCTAAATTGACAAGAAGCCCTACTCTACAGACTGCCGCTTGTAGCTACGAGGATGGTGGTGTCTGGGGTAGACGTTTATGGCGGTCACACTCTAGCGTCATGTGATTTAGTAATCCGCTTTCCTGCAGACATTGAAAAGATCCCACAAGGAGCCGGGAAGTTCAAACGTTGCTGGAATAAAAGCTCTGTTGGATAACACATTTATTGGTGCCTGAAATACTGGCCTTACTGCAACAAATACAATAACGTTGATATTATCTTATATATCTAGCATTAATTTAGCATAACAGATGTTATACTGCTATTGTCTTGTCGCTAAAAAAAAACAGTTTCGATGTCCAATTATCTAATGATTAGCCAAGTGACACACATTTTGACACAGATACTGCCCAGTGTTAGCCATGTCACTTTTTAGTAGCACGGACGGATTTATCTGGTTAACTATTCCTCTTTTTACTTACAAGGGACTTCGGCTACGCAAAAGGCAGCCAGCAAAGCAACCAATGCTAGTACAAACACCCCATAATTCTTTTCTGGCAATGCCATTTTTATGTTTTCTTCATGTCCCTCCCTGCCCCCGAGAACCGAAGATGTGTCTTCGCGTTTTTTCCTTATTTTTCCTCTTTTCATAACAAATACAATACACTTCCGATACCACTTTAATTTTTTTGACAACTAGTGGGAGCGAAAAGGGTCAAAGTATGTTGAGATAACGGCGAAGCACGTGAATCCACTCGTGATGAGTGGAGAATCTGTCCAATTTCAAATATGTTTTCTTTGAAAAGAAAGAATTACAGTTGATTCTTTATATTGCCACCAATACGTGGTCACTTAACCGTCGACATAATCGTGTCCGACTTTATACAAAGTAAAAGTGTAGCTTATTGAACAATGTGTTGCATAATAGGAGAAGCTACACTGGCCTTTTCCAAGCCCTGCTGGTCTTTGTGGAACGTATCCACAATCAAGGATTAACGGTAGACCGCCGACAAATCGAACTGGCAACGGATATCAGACGCGGAAACCCAGAGCTCAATGCTAGCTGTAGATGAAAGAATCAAAGCACACAATAGGTAGCGAATACGTCTTTCATATGAACGGTTAATGGAGGTCTAGCAAAGCTTCAGCTGTTTCTTTATTCAAAAGAGGATTACAGACGTTTGAGGAAACAAGGTAACCCAACTGCATTATCTAGCTAGCTCACCTAGTTTAATTTAGCCATGTGAAGTTACCTAGGCTAGGGAACTGTAGCGTTTTACTAGTTAGCTAAGTACAGTAGCTTACTCGGCAGTTATGTGAAGAAAATTATAGTTTACTTAACATGGCAAACTATTAATGTTCTTGTTCACATTTGCTGACTGATATCGGACATCTTCTGCTAGTAATATAGTTGACATGTAAGTGTGAGACTATAAGATAGCTACATTTAACTAAGCATCATAGCTGGAAATGTGCTAGGACTCACATGTAAACAGCCAACCACTCTCAATGGCAGTTGAATGAAGATAGCACAGAAAATATGTACCGAAAGGTAAAACCTATATACAATACTCAGTTATTACTAGTATAGATATCTAATGATATTGTAGCCCACCTAAGATGCACAGGGCCAAAGTATTGTAATTGCTGTGATCTTCCATTCCCCTAGATGGCGCTGCTTCATGTTGTTGGCTGAGTCACCCTATGTTGCGTAGGAGAATTGACTCCACTACCTTTTTTCCCCTTTCTCCTCTTGTCAAGGGAATCGTTAGATGAAGACAGAGTGAAGTAAATATAGTGAAACTGACCACTTAATACACGGGAGAAATCATTTTCAATATTGATATTAGCTAGTAAAAGTGGCGAGAAGCCTTAGTTATCGTGAACTGTCGTTTACACTTTTTTCCCCTCTGGATAAAGTTTAAGAATCTCCGGTGAGTACAACAGAAGGGAAACTACTTGCTAGCATGCCATCTTAGGTTGATTAAATAAAACAAAAAGATAAGCTATTGTAATAATTATATACAATGTGCATTTTATGTTACCTCGTTATTTTTATTTCCTTTGGCAAAAACATAATCAGTCGGAGATTATTCATATGGTTCTTTGCTAATCTACGGTTGCAATTTGGAACGTGCGTTGTCAATGATGGAATGGCGTAACGTGAATTCATGTATGTTTATTCAGCTATGAGGTTACTATAACGGGCTAGTGTCTTGAGGCTTAGAGCCATTGTAAAGAAGGTTTGCAACGTCTTTTGCAAATGTTACACAGTGCATTATGCTCATGTTTAAACTGAGTGATATAGCATTGAACTTGAGTTACAGTGATTTTGAATGTGTTAGTGATAAAGCCATGTACAGCTATTAATTAGAGATTTTGCATTGCTGTATGCAGATTTTTGTTGTTGTGCATGATCTGCCACTGTAGAGAGAGAGAGAGAGAGATATTCTATGGCGATTCAGAGATTCTGGAGTGTGACTGTAACCAGCGGCCATCAACCCGCCAAGTTGGTGGACTGCATGCTTTTGGATACATCATACAGATAAGATTTATGAGATCTCCAACGTTATTACACACTGCCCGGGGAAGTAGTCTAAAACAAGGCCTTTTATTCAGCAATTAAACTTTGAGTTCAACTAACCACGCAGGAACTGAACTGAGTTGAACATTGAACTAATTGACTGGACTGATTTTTCTTTTAAACTGACCGACTATTTTGGGGGAATTTCTCGTTGTTGTTGTGTTTTCTATGTGTGATTCACAATCCTTGTGAAATGTTAAAATAAATGTTTTGATACGGCTTTTGCTATTCAAACATTGGTCGTAGCCAGTTCACTTGAAGAGCCAAACCTAATTCTAATTTCGAGTGCTTAAATATATTTAGTGCAGGTTATTGAGATATTTTCATTGATGCTTTAAGTTACGTTAGTAACAATATACAGATTCACAACGTTGTGTATACAGAAGTGTCGACTGTTAAATTCTGGCTGTATTTGTGAACCAATTTGTTCGAGTGTTAACTTCAGCTAAACCTTTGTTTTGTGGCTGCTAATGCTACAGTTACTTGGCTTACAGGGTGGATACAACCTTAACTTGGTGTTTACGCATTGCCTTTCTGTAGACCAGCCTTTTAATGTTGCGGTGTCCTACAGGATGGACCCAGCCCTGTTGAGGGAGCGGGAGCTTTTCAAGAAGAGAGCTCTCTCTCAGCCAACTGTAGAGAAGAAGGTTGTACCTTCAGAGTCCAGTGGCTCCAAGAAAAAGAAGTCCAAAGGTGATAAAGAAGTCTCCAGTTCCAAACATGGATCAGGTAAGACCAGAAAGGCAGGTCTGACTTGGTTCTTGATGACCAGGAGAGTGTATTTATTCAGCCAAACGTAACATTTAGGTTTCAGATATTTTGACAAAAGGAAAGCAAACAGAACGAAACAGATGGAGACCGTTTCATTAAAGAGGTTTTTTTTATTGAACAAAACTGTAGTTGTTGCTTCCCTGTTTCACTCTTTCCTTTTGTTTTGGGAAATGTTTTGCAACTTAATGTGGAGGAATGAATCGGGTCCCTCCATCGCCACCAGATTGAACAAACCCACAGGATGTTGTACAATAAGAAACTGGTTTATTGGGGGGGGAAAGTATTTCCCAGACTGTTGTCAGATTAATACCCAAGAACCTTTTCTGGTTGTGAGGTTCTGTCTCAGTAACATGGGTACAGGGTTGCGTCTATGTTCCACACAATGAAAAGTTACATATAAACACTGTGTGTGTATTCATGATTGACCACGAATGTATGACAGGCTTAAACATCTATGGTTAATTGCTTAAACCAGTGAGTGTTTTTTAAAAGACCACACATTATTTATTTTTTTCACACACTAATCTTTTATTTATACATTTTTATCACCATTTTCAGGCATGTTGCTTGTTAAGGCGAGTGAAACCATACCTTGTGCTCAATGCAAGTACGTATTTTATTTACATCAGGGACCACATTGCAATTCACAGTTCAAGTCATGTCACACAAACAAGATTATCACGACAGGCGTGCTGGAAGCAGGACTTGCCTATGAAACATCATTTATGGCGGCAGGGAAGCTGTTTGACATGGTGGGATATTTGTGTTTCTACACAGAAATAAGTAGTGAGAAATGGCCATTTGTTAGGCCTGCGGCCCCCCACCTACAACCTGTTGGAAAGCATGCTGTTTATTAGGCTCCTGATGAAATATGTTGGGGGTTTGCCTCCTGGGACATGGTGATTGATGGACAGCCACCATGTTTACGAGCACAAACAATCCAGCTCTTACCCATGATAATCCTGTCATGTAGGCTAAGGTGGTCCGTCCACACTGTATTGTGAACTGTTGGCCGGAGCGCAGACGCAACGGTCAGACGTAAGACCAGAGTGGGCGCATTGACACTGTCGAGTTGGGTTTGTGATTAAAAAACCTGGTGCGGGGAAATGTGAGTCGATAACTTGAGAAACATTCCTTACAGACTGCCTTTTATCGATGAAGTCGATGGAAGATGGTGGAGAGACCATCGTTATGCAGCTAATCGTAAAATTCAAGTGGAATAAAATTGACCCCAAGGCCTTCCAGTAGGATAACGTTAAATTCAGAGAATATCCTTTCTTTTTTTTTTTCTTCAATGTTGATGCCAAATAATAAAAAAATAACAATTAAATAAAACATTCCTTACATTTTGTCTTTTCTTTATTAAATTAAGTAGTATTCTAGTATTCAGTTTTTTGTACCAGTCAAGAATAATAGTGAAGATCATTCCAGCATATCATGCCTGTGTGGAAGGATATCTTATACTGTAAGCAATGATAAATGCTTATGTTACTAGTATTTAAAACTTTCCATGGTCAGGTAAACTTTCTTAGCTGACAGGATGCTGATATAACAACTCAGCCAAAATTAGCTATCTGGCAATTTTGTCTCTTTGATATCCTAGCACCAAATGTATCTAACTAGATAAGCCAGCTAGTTAAATCACATACAAAAGAGGTTAGTTAGTTAGCTAGCTAGCTAGCTATCAACCCATCATATCTAGCTATCAACTGAGCTACTAGCCAGCATGGTTGCATGCTCGGGCACGTTATTAGTAAATTCAATAACACTCATGAAACAGAACTTTGATTTTGGACACTGTGGGAACTCACCCATTTCTTAAGACTGTAATGTTAACTTACTGCAGGAGAGTAGAGAATTAGCGAACGGCAATGTTTATGGGTGGTTGTTGATGATTTTCAGAGCTTGCGTAGCGTAGATATGTCCTGATGGCGGTTAGCGGCAGAGGCGCTGCAGTTTTCAGTCCGCTAGAGGTTTGAATTTGATATGCAATACAGAGAGAGTATAGCTTATGGCCTAGAAAATGCATATTGGCCCCATTATATCGTTAATCTGACATGTTGGTGGTCTACTTAAGTTTGCTTGGTTACTTGAAATATGTTGGTGTGGTGACTCTGTCACTAATATACCACAAGTTGTCACGTTGTTGTAATGTAGGGGGACAATACAAATGCTGTCATGACATTACACCATTTATTTTAGTCAGTGTTTTTGGCAAAGTAAAATGACATGCCAGAATGAGGGTGCCTGGGTAGTGTAGCCATTAACACAACTTGATGGTGGACAGTCTTTACACTGTGTCACATTTTGGGAGTACCTGTCTAGATCTTTGTGGACCTGTTGGGTCATTTCAATCGCGGCTTGTCGTGTATGCTGTATGTGGGTTACCTTCTGTCTCTAGGGCCCTGGAGGCGTAACGTTGTGGACCTCCTTTGCTGCGTCGTTTGTGAAACCGTGTGTCTGGGGTGTTAGATGTGGTAACGGACGGCTTTGTAGACCAGGCTAAACATCCATCAACACAAGAGACGTGTCACAAAACCCTGACCGTGGCAAAGAGGGACTCCCCTCCCTGGCTGAATTCCGATTGTCCTGGGTAGAAGTCAACTTCACTCGTGAAATTCACAGGGCGAAGGTTCTGAAAGAGCCTGGACGAGGCTGCAGAGTCTCTTCAGGTCATGTGGATGACAAAGGGAAGTTGGCCGTTTATGCCCTTCATAACCTTCACCTCCCCTGTGGTGGGTCCACACGGCTGTGGTCTGGTACAGCTGAAGGTCTCCACAATCCACCGGATCTCCAGAGTGACGGCCGGCGTGCGTCACGTTCGAGTCTCACAGATGAACTGGGAGAGTGAAACAGACTTGCTCTGATTTGGTGAATCGGAATTCAGCTCGTCTCACCAGTCCTCCCTGCTGGTGTTCAGTCCACCACTCTTCACGCCACCGTCTTCCACCTACACACGTGGTCTTTCTGCACCGCAAACCCTCCGTCTGCCATTTCAAATGTCTCAACCTCCCTCTTGGCCCTGGTCACTGTGGCCATGACCCTGTGACCGCTTACACCACCTCGCTGTTGGACCCCATGGGACTGTGTGTCTTCTCCGTGTTCTGGAAGGGTCCCTGGCCCTCCCCCATCAGGTCACGGTGGGTCTTCCCCTGGGGGCCAGTGGCATGGGAAGAACAGGGAAAAGAACAGGTTTGGAAGATGTCAGGGCATGTAGCTCAAGCTTTAATTTTCATATGAACAGTGGCTCAATGAATTAGTTCAGCAAATCTGCAGAAGAATCTAGAAAGTGTAGAAGAAAAAACATGTGGCACAGCTAAATAATACAGAATTATATTGTACAAGACCAGCAAACTTGGCTGAATTAGCGGAATTATTCTTCAACCACAGCAAATTCATGGCCTGTAACCTTGACACTGAAGAATTATAACTCAACCAATTTCAAACTAATGGTCTCTAACCTTGACACAGCCAAATGATCCATCAACCAACGTCAAAGTGATGGTCTCTAACCTTGACACAGCCAAATGATCCCTCAACCAACGTCAAAGTGATGGTCTCTAACCTTGACACAGCCAAATGATCCCTCAACCAACGTCAAAGTGATGGTCTCTCACCTTGACACAGCCAAATGATCCCTCAACCAACGTCAAAGTGATGGTCTCTCACCTTGACACAGCCAAATGATCCATCAACCAACGTCAAAGTGATGGTCTCTCACCTTGACACAGCCAAATGATCCCTCAACCAACGTCAAAGTGATGGTCTCTCACCTTGACACAGCCAAATGATCCCTCAACCAACGTCAAAGTGATGGCCTCTCACCTTGACACAGCAGCCACAGTCGAGCAGCTCATAGAGAAATGCCAGGGCCGCCAGGGAGACCACGGTGAGGATGAAGAGGAGAAGGATGACGAAGCACGCTACGTTCCAGCCGTCGTGGAACGGGAACACCTCTTGCACCTGGAGAGAGACCCGAGACAGTGGGGCGGCGTCGGAGTACCATGGGTGAAGGGTGCTGGCGTTGAGGCTAGCCATTGTCTGGTAGAGGGAGAGAGATGAGAGATTAGCTGGGATGAGGAACCAGACAACGACCGCATTTTCCAGACCCGGCTTATGAGGCGCAACCACCTATAAGCGAAGAGAACTTGTGTTGTGGAATTATATGGCCAGGTTTATCTTTCAGCGGTTTTATTGTGATGTGGCTGTGCCTGGGTGTACTGGGGTATGTGTCAAAAAGCAAAATATTTGCAGTTGTCTGTCTTAGCCGTTCGTTCAGTGTTATCTTATCTGTTCTTCCTTCCGTTGGTCTCTCTGACAGTTTGGAACATCCTCAATTTGTTGTTCAGACTTCACTGAAATTGTGCTTAGACTGAGCTCTCAGTTCCCAGAACATCTGTCCCACTTCTTGTTAACTCTGGAATATTTTGTTTCTCAATTTTAAGGGGATATTTCATTCAAATGTACGATCACCAGTAGTTCCTCTTTTCTGACACACACACACACACACACACAAGTTGGTACAGAAGATTCAATGTGATTGTTTCCTTGGATGTTTAAGAGACAAGGAGACTGACACAATGACTGCTGAGCCAGTTTGGTTGAGTGAAGCATTGGTGCAAAGAGTGAGCTGGGGGGAAATGGGGTTAGTTCTAAGTGCTGTGTGTGTGTGTGTGTGTGTGCGTGCGCGTGTGTGCTCATGGTTGGTTATGCTCATAAAGGGGTAATCCACCCAAAACAACACATTTCTATGGTATTTACATAATCATAATATATTACTATTTGTTGTGACATTTTTCTGTATTTCACAGCCATAGCGAGTTAGAAACCGATGTGAAACTGGTTGAAGAAATCGGTTTTGGAAAATGCACAAGCTGCCTCATTTGTTTGGATGGGTATTTCATTCATCAATAGGCAGTCACACAGTGAATTGCAGCTTGTAAGAAATGGTGTTGTTGTCATGGTGATGGTGATGATGACAGGTTCAGAAGTGAGAAAGCGTTGCCGACATACTTTCTGTGAAGGCATGATTGGGTAATTGGAGCAGAGTGGTATTTGCTGTCGTTGGATAATGTTGATGGAGTGTGGCTGTGTGTGTGTGGGGGGGGGGGGGGGGTCAAGTTTCCCATTACACCTCCACTCAGAAGTACACCCCTACCTCACTACCCAGCTCAGTCCCCATTCCAGAAACTCCAGCCCACCCCCTGTTCCTCCTTCAGGCCAGTTACCCCTCCAGAGCCCCTGTCTCTCTCCATCTCCCCTCTGTCTCCTTCTCCAGCCATACCTCATCCATCTCCCCTCTCTCTGTCCCTCTCTTTCTCCATCTCCCCCCACCCCTCTCTCCTCCCCCTTTCTTCTCTCTCTACTCCTCTCCACCCTCTGTCGCCACCTCCTTCCTTGTTCTGCTTGAGGTGCTGACCCCAGACAGCAGTGCTCCTGAAGGAGAGGAGACCTCCTGCTGTGCCTGGGCTGTATACACGGGGCCTCCCACTGACTTGCACACACACGCTTGTGTACCGTCTCTCTCTGGACAGCTTTTCTCATTCATTGATTTTTCTACAGAGATGAAGCTAAAGCAGGTCATCTACACACACACACACACACACACACACACACACACACACACACACACGGCCTAATGTCTCTTTCCACTGAGTACAGCTGCTGCTAAATCTGTGTGTGTGTGTGTGTGTGTGTGTGTGTGTGTGTGTGTGTGTGTGTGTGTGTGTGTGTGTGTGTGTGTGTGTGTGTGTGTGTGTGTGTGTGTGTGTGTGTGTGTGTGTGGGTGTGTGTAGTGTGGTGTGTGTGTGTGTGTGTGTGTGTGTGTGTGTGTGTGTGTGTGTGTGTGTGTGTGTGTGTGTGTGTGGTTCCTCCCAGACTAGTGGTAGAAGCCTGGTAATGTTTGGCAGTATTCATCTGAATCCCAACATGTTGACAGTCTGGGTCCTAAATGGAGCTCTGTTTTTCCCGCACAACGTACTACTTTAGACTAGGAAGCCATCGTCCAAGGCTAGTATCAGGGCCAGTATCCCTGCTCTGCTGCTACCCATAATCCTTCACTTTGACAGGTCACAGTGCACTCACCCTAGCCTACAACCTGGGCTAGAGTCCTCTATTGTTGATAGACCGAACCATTTATTATTTATCGCTTTCATGTTTTTAGTAGTCTGCATTCCATTCCCTACTTCATTATATAATGTCTCCTTATGGTGTTGGACACCAGCTAGAGAACACAGCGTAAATGATCGTGTATGAATGCTAGTGGTGGGAGTTAGTACATTTAGTTTTGTTGCGATACAGAAGCCCTTCGTGGTCAGTAACAGAAAGGATGTTTGGGGTAACTGAAAACAAGAATGTGTTCAGTCAACACAATTGGTAGAAAAAGGGGGACATGATTTATTATTTCTAATCTAGTCACAACAAAACGTAGCCACTTCACCATCTTCTTAAAGGGGGAGACAATTTTTGGGAACAGTTATTTCCATGGTGGATCAAAACTCATTTTCCCATGGTTCCCTCTTGACAGACGATGAGCAAACATGTTTGGACACCCAATCGAAGGGTAAAACATTGACAAGCTCACACATTGTACGGGCTGGAGCGAACGGTGATGAGTGTGAATATCGTGTAAGCAGGATGGGACTGAGCTTTTAGTGTGGTGTGGTCATATCGCACGGTGGGCATTTCTCAGCCACAATGAGTGGATTCAACACAAGACATATGAATTCAGACACAAACCGACAAACGCCTTCTCCTGTCTTCTACAGTCCCGGCTCAGGGCAGATGCATCTAGAATACATGCAGACTGCTAATCTCCTGGAGAGAGCGCACGCACGCGCGCAATCAGTCGGCTCTCCTTATGGCTTGCATAAAATCTGTGTATTACTGTTGCATAGCATGTCACACACACGCACATTGTAATCTTGACTGCAGGCAAAAATGTCGACTCACCTGTGAAGAAGATGCAGGATAAAGATGATGCCCCGTTTTTTTTTTTACCTCCCTGCTCTGGTGCTCTTCTCTTCCAATATCTTCCTCCCCCGCTGTCCCCTCCCTCTGCCACTGCTCCTCGCCTCCCCCTCCCTCCTCCCTGCCACTCCTTGCAGCTCTGCTCATTACATTGCTCACACCTTGCCTCTCCTCCATTGGCTAAGCTCACTACTGTCCTTGACGCTATTTGCTGAATCCCCTCAGATAAAATGAATGCCCCATCCCTCATCTGCACCCAGTAGCTGCTCCCACCCATGTGAGGAATAATTCATGAGTCATAGCAACAGACCACTCGGATAGGCTTTTCTCCAACAGCCAGGCTTCTGATTGGCTATTCTCCGGCCCAGGCCTTGCTTTGATTGGCCAGTCTCCAGAAGCAGGGCTGAAGCCAAAAATGCAGGTTGACTAAGAGCCTGTGGAGAGAGACAGAAATGTTATCTTTTACACAGCCGTTAAAACCACCATGGAGGCAGGGATTGCTGAGACCTCAGCGATACTGAGCCTACCCACAGAACAAAAACAGTGTCATATCTCACTAATGTTGTGTTACATAGAGATGATGGTTCTCATGCCTCATCGATTCATCAACATAAAAATAACTAAACTGAATCCGGCTTCCTGGTGGAACTAGAGGGCATTCGGGGGAATACATGGGAATAAACATTCTCGTTTCGGGTAATGCCTACCTTTTTTTTTTATAAACAATCCTCCTTTCTCTACTTTGAAGTGCGTTTCTTTGATCCTACAGTCGCAAATTGCTTAAAGTACATGAACCAAACAGCAATGAGTGATAAGGTGGAAGTGGAGATGAGACGGTTTTAGAAGAAGATTGTATGTAGCCTAAAACAGTGGAAAACACAGCAGACACCAGAGATGTTTGGTCAAGATTTTCAGTATGGGAGGGGACTTTGTATCACACACTTCACAGAAAAATGGGTTAAGGAGGAATTCAATTACAAGATGAAGAGAATGACTGACTGTTTTTATCTCTTCTCAGACGCCAGTAATGGTAACTTCAATCTGAAGGCGTTGACTGGCAGCAGTGGGTACAAGTTTGGTTGTTTGGCCAAGATAGTGAACTACATGAAGGTAGGACTTCTACACACACACACACACACACACACTCAATCTTAATGGGTTTCTGCACCTGCAGGTTTTTTTCATTAAAAAAAAGGTCAGAACTTACCCAAAATACCTTCTCCATTTAATCTCCTTACACACACTGTCAAACACACTTTAATTTGTTGGTAAACATGTTGTTTATCATTGAGGTCTTCTGACAGCCTGTCTGCTCTCACACCAGTCTGTGACTCACCACAATCTGCATGCTGTTTCACAGATTTCGTGGGTGGGCGGGTGGGCGCTCACTGCTTCAAATCTGACTGTGGAAAATCTGAGAGCTGCTCTATCCCTAACACACACACACACACACACACACACAGACAGACATACAAGTCAATATAGACAATATTATACACCACATCTTGATGCAGTTTCTTTTTCCACTTTACCTTCAATAATGATGTTTCAGCCCCCCGCACAAAGCCCCACCCCCTCACTTAAATCTGCCAGACATCAACTATGCATGGACTGTCGAGTATCTTAATATGAATAAACATGGTATATGATTGCACTCTTAGTTTGTGCAAAAACCTCAATTTCTACCAACCTGAAAGAAAGAAAACATAGCAATGTCTCTATCCAGTCCAAAGTGTGAAAGCACTGGCTGAACTGCATCTCCCAATGGAGTTTTTACGTAATGTACCTTAATCTACCCTGTGAAACTGATGCGTGTGTTTCTCCAGACCAGGCATCAGCGTGGAGACACACACCATCTGACCCTGGATGAGATTCTGGATGAGACCAAACTCCTGGATATCGGCATGAAGCAGAAACAGTGGCTGATGAGTGAGGTTGTTGACTTTGCGTGTTTGATTGTGGCTGAGGACATTGTGTTTGATTGTGAGAGATGTACAACACATTTTAAACTGACTCATTCTATTGATTTCTAATTATATTTAGTTCAGTTTAATGTTGTTTTGATTTGGCTGGGTTTTCTTCTATTTTGACGACCCCCCCACGCAGGCATTGGCCAGTAACCCTAAGATAGAGGTGAGGGATGGAAAATATGCCTTTAAGCCTAAGTATCACCTGAAGGACAAGAAGGCCCTTCTCAGACTGCTGGACAAACACGACCAGCTGGGCCTGGGGGGCGTTTTACTGGATGATGTGGAAGAAGGACTGCCCAACTCAGCCAAGGCCCTGAAGGTACACACTTCAACTAGGACATCAAACACTCAGGCAGACACACTGTGTACACACACACACACACACTTTGTACACACAGGCACACACACTGGCAGACACTTATACACACACACAGGCAGATGCACACAAACACACACTTATATACACACATAGGCAGACAAAAAAACACACAGATATATATTTTTAATTCCAATAAAAATAAAATATCTGTTTAAGAGTAGTGGAGGATATTGAAAGTAAGAAGTCAAGCTCCACTCTTATAGCTGAGGAATGTGTTTTGTATGTACGTAGCATGAAAGGGTCTGGCCATTATGCAGGTAACAGCCACCGCATTGAACACACACACACACACACACACAAATTACTCTCATCTGGTTCTTTCCTGTTCCTTTATTTGTCTTTGGTTTTATTGTGTAACAATCTCTTTTCCTACACAGGTTTTGGGAGACCAGATAATCTTTGTGACCCGACCTGACAAGAAGAAGATTTTGTTCTACAATGACAAACACTGCCAGTTCACAGTAGATGAAGGTGGGGGCAGTGGTACAGTTCTCCACTCAAATCAGTTAACACCATTAAACACATCCAGTTCAAAGTAGATGAAGGTGAGGGCAGTGGTACAGTTCTCCACTCAAATTAGTTAACACCATTAAACACATCCAGTTCACAGTAGATGAAGGCAGGGATATGTTTCTCTATTGTAAATTTTAATTTGCTGTTGCAGTAATGTGTGTAAAGAGGGTAAAAGCATCAACATGGTCTTCCTACTTTACATTTTCCTTACATAATATAGCATTGGTATGATGTCTCTTCCTTAGTTTAATTTACAGTGGATAAAGATGAGAGCATTGATTAAAGCTTATTCCCACTGACACGCTCTGGGAAAGGAGCACTGGTAGGGTTTCTCTCCTTTTGATGCAGAATGTGAGAGCGTATGTATGGTTTCTCTCACTTAAAGCTCAAAAACATTGTGTAAAAATGTTTTTTAAATCACTGTGTATAATGAGTCACTGCATGTATTTAATGAAAATAACTCAAATATTTAGTTCTAATTCTTTCCCTTTGCCTTCTTTATTGTCCATTATAATCATATCCTAAATACCACAAGGTAGACCAAAAGTTGTCATCCCGCTTCAGAAAGCTCTAGAAATAATATAGTCTTTTAAAATTGAAGTTTATTTTTGACCTACATTTTGTAAATATTAACATAGATTAAAAAAAATTGTTTTGGATGTCTAAACTGCAATTGAATGAAGTCTGTTTTCTGTGCTCGGTGTGCACTTGTCCGGTTTCTCTTTTACCAACTACCCCAATGGTTCCACCCAGTGGCTAGATCATGTCACTACAGCCACCATGTGGAGAACTAGCTGAAAACCCCTCATACCGAAATCAGAATTAGAATTTATTTAATAAAATGTAAATGGGAAAACAAAATGTTTACTACCAGGTCGTATTGTCCTGTCTGAGGCTGGGGAATGCCTCAACTGATCCCTGAAACCACCTATGCTTAAAAGTAGTGTGTTAAATATAGGTTTCGGGGTACGGTTTGGGATACAGAGACCCTCCATGTGTCTGTCTTTCTGCCCCCCAGAGTTCACCAAGCTGTGGCGCAGCATCCCAGTGGACTCTATGGATGACGAGAAGATCGAGGACTACCTGAAGAGGCAGGGCATCTCCTCCATGCAGGAGACTGGGCCCAAGAAAGTGGTGAGTCTCTCTTTCCCTGTGATTATACCGTATCCATGACCTCCATTTTTAACTGAGGTCATCTACTTTGTCTACACCCATGTCTGAAAATCTGGTCAATGTTTTATCATGCAGGCCTGGTACTGGGTTCATGCGTGTCACATCATGACCAGTCTATGATTAGTTGCCACTGCAGTAAACCGCTCTGTGATTGGCTGTCTGGTGTTGTCGTTGCTATAGTTGCCAATGAAGCGGAAGAAGCCGGGTGGACAGAAGAAGAGACGGTTCAAGACACACAACGATCATCTGGCTGGAGTCCTGGAGGACTACTCAGAGGGTGTTCCCGCCAAGAAGTGATGTTACTTCCTGTTTGTACACCTCCCAGTTCCTTTTTCCTGACCCAGAGAAAGAGGAGTGACCTGGGAGTTTTTGTAGTTTGTTTTCACCTGAAATACATTTTGCTGTCTCACCAAAACCACAACGAGGAGGCTATGTCTGTTTCGCAGTGGCGTTGACGTGCTTCCCTTCCTTCTGTCCTCATCCTCCATTATAGTCAAGGAGAGGGGATGAGGAAGGGAAGACATTTAGTAGAATTGAGGCAGGTGAAGACTGATTGAATGTGCGCTTGTGAAAAACCACCAAGCCAAAGAGGCATTTAAATGGTGCTCCACCCTCTAGTTTTAGACAGTATGACAGATAAGCTAGCAAAATGCTGGTAATTCTTCTAAATTTCTAGGTTTTCCCGAAATACCTGAAATCAGCAAATGCCCTTGGTATTTGGGAATGCTTCAACCAGGATGTCTGGGAAAAAATTTGGGAATTTGGGGAAACGTACAACTCTTGTGTTAATACTCTTGTGTTGATCTCACAGTGTGACGCCATGGACTGTGTGTGATATGACTGATAATGTGTGTGAAGTTCCTTTTTATTTTACACTGGCAGTGTCATCTGCTGTGGTTAGTCCCTGCGTTACACTGGCAGTGTCATCTGCTGTGGTTAGTCCCTGCGTTACACTGGCAGTGTCATCTGCTGTGGTTAGTCCCTGCGTTACACTGGCAGTGTCATCTGCTGTGGTTAGTCCCTGCGTTAGTTAAAAGGGTCACGATGGCAAGTGTGGCCCAGGAGAGATGCAAAATGGTGCAGGATTTTGTTGCGGACCAGCATTTACGCATCTAAATCGGCCGATGAACGAACAAGCCACCCGGGTGTCTTATCTGCTCACATGCTCTTCAGAGATCCTTTTTTTTTTTTTTTTTTCTTTTTTTTTTTAATCACCGGTTTTGTTATAACTTTGTGATATTTAATTCTATGGGTTAACCTGGCTCTGAGCTCCGTTGAAAGCACTGGAGTTTTGCTTTTCATTCTAGTGTTACAAGTGATATCCATGTTAAGAACTGAACCATCGAGGCTTCAGTAAGGTGAGTTGGCAGTGTAGGGCTGGAACAGAACCCTGCAAGGCCTGATGCTGTGCGGGACTGGTGTCGGTTCAGCGACTTCTGTTTTCTTCTGGTGCTTTCGTCATTACCGGAGCCCAATGTTACTCCTAGCATTTTGCCAGGAACTTTCTAACAGTTGCACACAATAAAGTGATGGGACAACATCTGACAGCGATGAGTCAATCTTTATGCACCACACTGTCGTTTTTAGGGTTTTAATAGGAGTCAAGGATGTCTGGAGTCATTGGACAACCAACTGGGTCAAGTAGTGACACGTCAAATGATGCAGAGTCAAAAGCGGTTTGAGTAACACAGAGGAATAGCCTGAGGGGAAGTGGGTTAACTCTCAGAATCCACAATAAGCCCCATGCATTTATATGTGAGAACAGGTTAATTCCCCAAGTATGATCTCTTTCAATAACACCTGAATGTTTTGAAAGGTTGTGACCTGGTGAATGCACCCTGAATCTTGCTGTGGTAGAGAACAAAAGGAGGAATTAAATGGTTAGATGAAAGGTCAGTGGATAAAATGACTGGTAAGATGAAAACTTAGTAGGCAAAGCATAATGGGTTTGCAAAGCAATAAAAGTTTCCTCATTACATACTTATTTTTTTAATGGAGGTGGGTTGAAGTTGGATGGAGATTTAAATATCCCTGCTTCACTGTGACACAGAGACCAGGGCCCGAGTTCTAGTCTTGCCAATCTGTCCAATTACAACCAGCGCAAAAATGTGTGGTATAGCCACTGGCATAGCGTGGTGATGCTCGCTGAAAAATTAAGCGGTAAATACGCCGACCCTGCCAGCTGACGTATAGAAAAAACCCTATAAAATAAAAATACTGTTATGCTACAGGCCAAGCACGGGCAGTCCCTGGTACTTCCCGCTAGTTAGGCCAGTGGGACTCCGGTGCAAATGTACTGATCCAGCGTGGGTCTGAATTCCTTTACGGGCCAGTACACCTTGGGGGGACCTTAGGTGTTGTGTATTATGTCAGAGATCTCTAGGGCAGTATTTCACACAACTGGACAAGAGGAGCAAAGGTTGCGCACCAGAAAAGCACACAGTATTATGTCACGGTGTGGATGGAAGGACGAGCGAGATCTGAAAAAGATTAGCAGATATAGTGATTAATATACAAAGTATGAAGAATTTTCCTATTTCTAGAAGACTAAGACAGCTACTACTTCCTGCTCGGCCATAGCCCCTCCCCCTCTGGAGGTTCGTTAAACCTTCGGCAGTAGACTGTCCACTGCTAGCTAGCTAACTTTACAATAAGCGGCACACTGGTTTTGCTGTTATTCTTACAACGGTGGCGTCCTGCTTAGAATGACCAGTTTAGTGAAAAGTTGAGAAAGCATGAATTCTTATTTCTACCGGTGAACGTGTTTATGTTCTCATTTCTACCAAGTAACCGCGAAGGAATATAATTAGCTTGTCAAAAGGAAATGATGAATGGATACAGTCATTTCTACTGGTGACTTGTTATTCTAATTATTTGCTGGAGTGGAAAGTGGCACCAAGAAAATTAAACACAAACGAGCATTTTCCTGCATTGACTTAAAGCAAAAATAATTTCCTCGATCGTTACCAACTCTATAATTAAGCATACATGCATAAAAGTATATATACTTAGAATTGCTGCTTGCGCACATGGCATTTAAATGTTTCTTGTCGTAAATAATACACACTTCAGAGAGAACTTGGACACACCCAATTAGTATTTCTGGTCAGAGTGATAGTAGCAATACCTCCAGCCTCCAAACAACACACTTTCTATCATTTTTATAACAATGGCATCGAAAAGCATGGAAATACATGGAATATAACATAGAACTTAAAAGTATAAAGTCTGCCGGGAAAAATTTGTAAACTGTAGTAGTGAGACAGTTGTCCTGGGGTAAGCTCCAAGTCAACTCCAAGATGATAAACACTGCTTGTGGAATGCAGGGGTTTATTAATTCACGACAAGCAAGTTGGAGGCAAAAATAATAATTCTTACAACATTTTTATTGCGAATAATTCAGGTAGGTCCCTACCTGTTTTGTTCTCTTTGATGGAACGTTTTGAAACTAAAATGTTTAGGTTCATGGAATGAACGTATTCCTGGCCAACAGAGGATCATTCAGTGTCTTCTGAAAGCCTAGTTTCAAGTAGAACAGGTACATGATAGCACTAAGCATTTTCCTTCACTTGGTGGATGAGACGCTGGTTTGTCTTTGTTTTGGGAGGAGGAGGTGGTTTGTTTTCGTCGTGGGAAGAGGAGGTGGTTTGTCTTTGTCTTGGGAGGAGGAGGTGGTTTGTTTTTGTCGTGGGAAGAGGAGGTGGTTTGTCTTTGTCTTGGGAGGTGGTTTGTTTTCGTCGTGGGAAGAGGAGGTGGTTTGTTTTTGTCGTGGGAAGAGGAGGTGGTTTGTCTTGGGAGGAGGAGGTTTGTCTTGGGAGGAGGAGGTTTGTTTTCGTCGTGGAAAGAGGAGGTTTGTTTTCGTCGTGGAAAGAGGAGGTGGTTTGTTTTCGTCGTGGGAAGAGGAGGTTTGTTTTCATCGTGGGAGGAAGCAGTTTTATTTTAGTCTTGGATGGTGGTAGTTTGTTTTCATCTTTAGGGAGATTGTTAGATTTTGGCTGGCGTGGCACCAGATGTGGTCTTGACAGTCTTCTTCAGGTGATGGTAGTTAGGAAGGATCTTCATCAGAAAATCTAGCTGAAGAGTCTGAGGCTGGAGAAGACATGAACACAATGACATGTTGCTCAGGTCCACTGGTGAATACAGCAGCTTGGTAGACATTAGAGACTACGTGTGAAGTTCAACCTGTGTGTGTGTGTGTGTGTGTGGGTGTGAGAGAGCCTGGTTTTACTAAAACCTGACAATTTGGTCCTCTTTACTCCAGCTTAAAAGGTGAAATGTACATTTTGGGGAAATCAGTTTTAGTTTAAGCTTGGCTTTAGGCAGTAGGGTTTAGGTCATGAGATAAAACTAAACATTCTGGTCCACCAGTTTTACATACCTGTGGTCTCTCAGTCTGCACACGTCTCTGACACCCCGAGCCGTAGATGACTGTGTTTTCAGGAATGACCTCACAGGTGTTGACCTGGCAACAGGCTCCGATGATACAGCCAGAGGTCAGGATCACATTCCTGCCCAGATTGGCTTGAAAGGTCAAAGGTCAGTGGTTACACTTAACTGGTAACAATCTCCCCCACTATTTATTTTTTCTGCAGAGAATGATTTTATAGCACCTTTGCATAATCGTGTGAAACTCAAAAAGCAGAATTGGCAGGATAGAAACCTGGACACCAAGTAAACGGCTTTATCACTGATGTGATTTGGTTCCCAACGTTCACCAATAACAGACAGTGGTTTTGTAGAGGCAGCATTTCTGATTATATAACCATAACTAACATGCCCTCTGCTGCTTAGAAAGCATATAGCACTGCATAGTAGTACATATGTTATTCATCTGAAAAACTATAGAACAATTAAAGTCAGAGTAACATGCAGCAAAACCAGGCAATGCAATATTCAAGTCATTCACTTTCAGTGACGGTTTCCACCAATCCTCACCTTTGGATTCAATTACATTGTTGTCCCCAATCTTCAAGGCCTGAGACACTGACAGCGGTCGGTTAAAGATGGTCAAACGTCACAGAGGAAAAACACGCTCAGCGCTAGTTCACTGGCCATCCTCACAAAGGCCGATCTGACGTGAGTACAGAGGTTCCCATAAAGGATACTGCAGCCTACTTCAAACACGTTGTTGACACCAATTGTCATCGGTTTAGGCTCCACTCCCTCGCTGTCAGGGGTGATATTCTCCGGGTAACTGTTAAATGACAGGCAACCGGCTTCAGTCGATATAACGCAAACCATAATATCCAGAGGAAAGACAAAGACGAGGGACAGGTGAAGGAAAGAGAGATGAGTACGGACAGGAGAATGGTAGGGAAAGGAGAGAGATGACGAGAGACCTGAGAGATGAAAAGTGACAGGTGAGAGATGACGAGAGACCTGAGAGATGAAAAGTGACAGGTGAGAGATGACGAGAGACCTGAGGGAGGAGTGAGAGGACAACATTACAGGCCTCTAGTTCCATATCAAGGTCACCTATTAATGATGACAGCCTGTTCCTCTATGAGGTTTCCCTCCCCGATTATAATGGGTCCAGCCTCCGCTATGATGCGTGCTTTGGGATGGACCACCGTTCTGGCACCTGCAAGAACAATACATGGCATTTTGTAGCCTACACCATAACCATCTTAGCAAGCTGCAAAGTACTGTATTGAGGGAAAGCTCACTAGGGTGGTGGTTCTCAGAGCTCTCCTGGGGAATCAAATGATTAAGCCATTGGCTGCTCAATCCAGGTGAGCTAGTTCCGGGCTGCAACAAAACTGAGACGGCAGGGGTTCCCCGGGAGAGATTTAAGAACCACTGTACTAAAGACACTCTTAACTAAATCTCAACTGGATATGCTCTTACCGATAGTGACATCCCCTTTGATCTCGCTTTCGACACACACCACGGCCCCGGCTGCTATTTTCGCACTAAAACAGAAAAGCAAGTGTTGTTATTAATAATAAGAAATATGTTAGCCACAACTTTTGTATAAAATGCCACTAATTAACAAGTATAACCCAAACAACCTGGCTAACTAGCATAGAGCTACAGCACCAGGATAGAACACTGTCCTTAGCTAGTAACGTTAGCTGTTTTCAAAAACCATGTACCTTTGTTTAACCAATTCAAACGTATCACAACAGTATTAAGCAGTAACAACCTGTTCTTCAAAGCACAATGAAGTCACAATGAGAATTACATTTGAGTTTCGTGATACCTTTTTTGTCCACTTTGTTTATCCGACATTTCGTTGATCGACTATTCACTTTATCGACAGTCGATTTTGATTCCTTCTCAACATCAACATGACGTCAGTGTTGCCTAGTGAGCATGCGTGGAACGCAAATGGGGGTGAACACTGCCACCTATCGAGTTTATACAAACTGCACCTGACCTCCTTTTGTAATGAAAACGTTATCTTTGTTTCAGAGGAAATGATAAGGTCCAAAAATTGAGTTATTTCCCCCACTGCCTTGATTGACGAAATGGACACAAGTGAGACGTACGCATTTTTTACCATCTTTACGGGTCAAGCGGTTGTACATATTCCCGAAGAAAACCCCAAAATGTTCCTTGAACCTGAACATAATCCTAATCAATCACAAATCTGTAACTTTCAATATAAACCTATCCCTTACCTACACTCATACCCCCAAATGTTATGTTTGACCTAAACCTAAAACAGCCTTTAAACCTCCAGGGGCCTGGCAAAAACCTCACGTCAGGTTTTCATCCAACCTATAACTGTATAACTGTGCATACACATATTGCCAGACAGACAGACACTTCCCCTTCTCAATGACCCTTTCCTACTCTCAATTATAGCATATTTTGGAAAGCATCAACAAGAAACAACAAGGCAGTTTCTAGATAGCCAACCACACAAACTTCAGAACACCAGGCTTCAAATCACTCAAACTTTCCACGTAGATCAGAGAGGAAATTTGCATTTTCAAAACTCTGGATAAATTAGTCACTAGGGCCAGTAAAAGAGAGTACATAAATAATTAAATATGCACTAACCTAATTTAGGAGGCAATACATAATATATGAATTATGGAGAAGCGCACCCACAGACATGTGCACACACAGACATGCACGCACACACACACACACATACACAGGCAGGCACAGATGCACGCACACATGCAATCATGCACACACACACACACACACAAGAGCGATAGAGAGCGTGAGGCGAAGGGAGACCAGCATGTCCAAGGTTTAGACATCACAGAAGATGTGATGTAACAACGAATTGCATACTGGAGAACATTCATTATTCTGTTTCAGGTGGCCAGATTACATGAGCCGAACGATGGCGAAACACTCGGAAGACAGGCTGCCATTTAACCCTGGGCCGACTGGGTTGAACTATGACCTCAACCATGTGTGTGCCAGACTTTATAAGACACTTACTAAACCGAACCCAGAACAAGATCATGGCTTTAATTAAAACCCTGCAGAAGTATTCCCCATGAGATTGCATGACGTCATTACATTGTGTTATGAATAGCTCGGCGTGTGGTTTCAGACATTTTTACTTTTTAAAGGTGTTCTTCTACCTCTTTCAATTCTGCCTGTAGGAGGCCTTCATTTATTGCATTAAATGTGGCCTGTGGAATGTGGTGTTTGATCAAAGGAAAAGTGCATGAGAAGGCAAAAGTCACCAAAATGTCTGTAGTACCCAAATAGTTAGACACTATAGAGTCTCTAGAGAAAAAGAATATTTCTCGTTTTGCTGTACGACACAAAAACCTTAGCATCTTTCTTGAGGTAAGCAAAGCAAGGCTGATTTAAAAATATTTCAAAATGGCTGACTGTGCAATTGGTGGACCATTCATACCAGACAAAGTGGTCTAAAAAACATGAAAATGGCTTGTTTTCTCTCTGTTAGGAAATGTAGTTCGAAACAATCTTTCACTGTCACTTCAGATCATTTTCAATATATTTCAGTAGGTTCTAAAACTCATATAATTGCAAAATTATGCTTGGTATGACCAACATAAAAATACAGCTTGTTTGCTTACTAGAAACCAGAAATGAGGCAGGCAGGGACAGGTACAATATTATAGCCTGGACAACTGAGGAACTATTCAACACTTGACATAAGTAAAAACAAAATTTGCCAAGCTATAATAAAGCTTTAATATACAAAATATAAAAAGAGAGTGAAGGAGTGGGAAGTAAAGCCTGCCAGCTTGTGGTTGTGTGTGTGTGTATATATCTACTAGAGGGTGTGTGTGTGTGTGTGTGTATATACCTACTAGAGGGTGTGTGTGTGTGTATATATCTACTAGAGGGTGTGTGTGTGTGTATATCTACTAGAGGGTGTGTGTGTGTGTGTGTGTGTGTGTGTGTATATCTACTAGAAGGTGTGTGTGTGTCTACTAGAGGGTGTGTGTGTGTAGGACACGGCTACTATACTGCTGACAGGTGTGTGTGTATCTGACACAGACAGACAGAAGGACTCTCCTTCTCTGGCTGGCATTGAACTCTGAGAAGTTAAACGTGAGGAAGTCTATAATTTCAGAACAACAATCCCCTCGGACATCACTTCCTGTTAAGGACTGCTTGTATGTGTGAGTGTGTCTGTGTGAATGAGAGTGTCATTGTTTGTTTGTGTGTGTGTGTGTGTGTGTGTATCATTATATTCTTTGTGGAGTCAGAGGAAACAATGGAGAGCATTGATTAACACAAATACCATTCTGACAACTAACAGGAAACCATTCATGAACACACACATGCAAACACACAGAAACCATAAAAAGAAGAATACACAGTCTCCAAGACATATGAATGGTATATCATAATGTCAAATACTTATAAATGGACTATTGTAATGTCAGTGACATATATAAATGGACTATTGTAATGTCAGAGACATATATAAATTGACTATTGTAATGTCAGAGACATGTATAAATGGACTATTGTAATGTCAGAGACATGTATAAATGGACTATTGTAATGTCAGAGACATGTATAAATGGACTATTGTAATGTCAGAGACATATAAATGCACTGTAATGTCAAAGTAAGTTGACAAAGCTCGGGGAATACTAAGTACGG
Organism: Esox lucius; assembly: GCF_011004845.1. NCBI lineage: Eukaryota > Metazoa > Chordata > Actinopteri > Esociformes > Esocidae > Esox > Esox lucius. Next base: position 19,171,505 of record NC_047593.1, read on the forward strand.
TTCGGTAAATCTTTATTTCTAACACTGCCTGTCAGGGAACACTTCTCTACTGCTTTCATACAGGCTTTAGGGTGGTGGAACGACTCCACTCTGTTAAAATCAACAAATGCATCACTCATCATGACCACAAGGTGGCAATAAAACAACACGAAGGATCCAGGAAAAATGTAGTGGTTACGTCCCAAATTACACCCTACATATATGCGATTATTTAATAACTTCTGGCCCGGACCCAATGGGACTAAATAGGGAATAGGGTGCCATGTGGACACAGAGGGGGGGAAAAAACGATCCAGTTTTCCCCCAAATTACCCTTATCAGCTGACGGGGAGGACGCTAACCTTCAGGAAATGAAAAGTATGCAATAAACGGATAACAGGCAGAGACGTAATCAGAAAAACAGGAAAATAATGTGCGTGCATAAGTCTGTGTGTGTGTGTGTGTGTGAGAGAGACTGTAACAGGGAGAGGGTCACAGAGAGTTATTGTCAACAAATTGATGACAGGAAATTCAGAAATATAATGGGATAGTTACATATATAATATCACGCACACATGACCACAAACGCATAAGCTCACGACCACACGAACAACCCTCCTCAGACGTGGAGTCAGTTGTGACATTTTGTGAGACAAACACAAAGTGGCCTCTGGTCCATCAGTTCAATAGCCAGATTATCCTGACAGACCTGGATTACCGCCCCCCTACAATGTTTTGGACTGCACACAAACACACACACACACACACACACACATGCACAAACACAAACATTATTTCCTTTGAGGGTCTTAATATAGTTGGACAACAGGGGGAAGAGACACAGTGTGAGAACTGAGCTCACAGCCAATAAGAGAAGGTTACAGTGTACTGTGCCAGAATCAATGGGCAGAGGACGCATGTGTGTGTGAGTGTGTGTTTGTGTGCGTGTAGCAAAAACCCAACATGAAAGGACGAGTGAAAGATAAAGACATTCTTAATCCAGTAATTATCATACAGACTTCCGACTTCATACAAATATATAGCGATACGTTTTACTTAAACCCTAAGACCATTTTAACTTCACCAGCAAAACGCTTACAGCTTCAAGTAACTTTAAAGTGGAATATCTGCAGACACCCTGATGTCATACGTTAGGTTCTAACGAGGGAGAAGAAGCAGAAAGTGTGAAAGAGAACATCAATGTCCCTGGGCCGGCGTTGCAGGCCTTTTCTTTCATGAGCAGTGAAGTGAAGCAGTATGGGTAATGACGTCATGATGTCCACACAAGAAGATTTAGAACGACTGAATCGTTTTAGAAGAACACATGTAGGCACATACACACACACACACACACACGCACATGCACTTCGTCCAAGTTCCTGGAGTACTGCTGGTCTCCTCGTAATAAAATAAGTCCAAAGTTGAAGATGACAGGACTAGAGGATGATGGGAGGACCACACAGCCACAGTAAAACACACTCTCTCAGACATATTCCTAATGACACACACTCTCTCACATGTATTACCGATGATACACACTCACTCCTAATAACCTCAGCTCCTTCACTAGGGTCTGGTCGGCGTTCGCCAGCTGCAGAGGTAAAAGTGCAACGCATTGTGCGGTCTGCAGAAGGGGGCACTGGCTGCCCTCTGCCCCCTGCCCCCTGCCCTCCGACAAGGTCCGACACGACTCAGGGCGAGGAAGTGGACCTCTCCGCCCGCTTCATCCTCGACCAGGTGGAGGTGAGGTGGCAATACAGGTCAATCATTTCCAAAAGGACCCACCTGAGCAGATGGTTTCCCCATGCTGTTACCATTAGCAACAGGCTATTTGTCCCATAGAGACTAACCACATCAAGACACCTCTAAACTGGGAGCTAGAGAGCTACGCTCGACCACCCTTAAATCCTATTCAAAGTCTGGATGACCGTGGGGAACTGCCGTAGAATATAATGTATGTGATATACTGATCAGTCCTATGTCTGTCTTATAGGCTCACCGCACTTTGAATACTACTGTATGCCAACTTTCTGTTTCATGAATTCAGTCTTTATATGTTAACACTTGCAGCACCAAGTAAAATGGTGTGTGTGTGTGTGTGTGTGTGTATCTGCTCTTAGCAATGAAAGCTGATTATGATTCTGACACACACTCGTAATGACACACATTCACTCCCACACTCATAGACACTCATATTGAGACACAATCACAGACACACACGCACGCACACTCTCCTAATGACACTCACTCTTTCACACAGGCACACAAAAAAACAATTCACCTGTCCTGCACATCTCACCTGTCCTATTTCCTATTTCCTAGTTACCGCCGCGTCACCTTGCCTACGACCTTTAAACCTCCACAAGCTAATGTCTTGAAAACAACAACCATGGCGTCGCCACTTCGACTTACCTTCCTCTGAAAACGTCTTGGCACTACCGGCGTGGGCAAACATTCGGGACAGAGAACCCCCCCCCCCCCTCGCCACACAGCCGCAGCACGGAGGTTTACCATTTTAAAAACGGGCCACCGATGAACACATCCTTTGGCTGTCGCGTGGAAGGTGTTGGTAGCTTAACACAATGAACACATCCTTTGGCTGTCGCGTGGAAGGTGTTGGTAGCTTAACACGCGGCGAGTTACGCCTGTGTGAGGCTCACCAAAGCCCCCAGCCTCAAATGTTCAGCCTCTGCTTTTTTATCAGTCAGGGAGGAGGGCGGTTATAGAAAATACATCTTCTTACCTTCCCTAGTTCTAATAATATCTTGGTGATGGGAGTGTCCTCTGGCTGTGAGACAACCCTGAATGGCAGACTTGAAGTCATGTAATAGCATTTATTTTGGAAAAACGAGGTGGTGTTTTCTGTGTGAATTGAGTTCAATGGGGAGATGTTCATTTCTCCACTCCTAACATCGGCCAGGCCTTGCGTCAGCCCACAGAAACACGCCGGGCTAATTCTGGACATATGCTAGCGAGAGTTAACATTCTCACTTATCTTCTTCTCTGGTGCCGCTGTGACCTGGACTGTATCATTTCCTCTGAAAACACACACACTCATACTGTACTGTCACACCTACACATAGACACACGCACTCACACAGACACACACAAACACAGACACAGACACACACACACACACACACACTGTACAATGACAGTGATTTTTTGAGCAGGTGTGGAAAAGCAAAACGTCACGCTCCTTCTCACACAGATGTTAACGCGCGCGCTTGTGTATGCGAACGTGTCTTTGTGTATGCATGCATGCGTGTGTTTGTGTGCGTGTTGCCAGATTGCGCTGGCTTTGTTCAGTAATTCCCTTGGTGTCCCCAGACATTGGTTGGTCTCCTGGTGGGGCTGAAAGCGTCTGGCTATGAGGGGATATTTGAGGCACTGTGGTTGAGATACCGGCTTCCAAATGGCACGCTATTTACTCGGCAGTGTACTTCTTTTCTAAAGAGTCTGTGTGTGCAAAGTGGGCTCTGAAGGGAGTCGTGTGTCAGTTTGGTGTGCAGACATCGTCTCCTATCCCTCTTTTATGTAGACTAGTAGAAACGGAATTAAGTAGATAAAATAGAAATTAAATGAACCAGAAATAGAAAAGACCGGAGCAGACTGTGAGATTGTCTTGTGATATTCAGAGGTTAGCTTCTCCGTTCGGCCCGTTAGATCCTCTCCCTCTCTCTCTCCCTCTCTCTCTCCCTGGCTCTTTTTCTCTCTCCCTCTTTCAACTTTCTATCCGTCTCTGTCCGTCTCTCTCCCCAGATCTGTCCATCCTAGTCTTTATTAGACTTGACTGGCTGAGCTGAGAGTATGCAGGGTCAGGGATTTCATAACACTACCTTAAAGCAATAAAACCAGCACACACGCACGCACACACACTCGCACGCACACGCACGCGCACACTCGCACGCACACTCACGCATGCAAACACACACACCCAGACTCACATACACACACACCCGCATGCACACGCACGCACACTGACCAACACGCCCGCACGCACACACTCCGACACGGAAACCACACTGATTTATCAACCAGAAGACACACACACACAACTCAGATATATGTGTGTATTAGACGTTTGTCCTGAACGAACACCAAACGTATCTGGAAAACTATGGCCATTTTCGCGGCTTTTCATTCCCATAAATCTGAGATGCCACAGTAACAGTGAGATTAAAGTGCAAACGGCTTTAATTTAACATCATTTCATATCTGACGAATGAAACCTACAGCACAGTCGCTAATTTTTGTGTCCTAAAAGGATTCAAACAGATGAACCTGTTCAGTGTCAGGTGACGTTTCCTTTGCATGCAATGCTTGCCTGTAGTCTGCAACACCTAGACACCCACACACACTGGGTATGTTCTCTGGTGATGCTCTGACAGGCTGTTCAATTGAAGCTGCACTTGAATTCCACATTCACACAGAGCCCGTCCCTCCCGCCACCCCCCCCCCCAAAAAAAACGAAATGCGTCAATTTCCAAATTCTTTTGGAGTACACCGAAGCACTTGACAACCGGTCAGAACTGCAATGTGGTGGGCAGGGTTACGTTTAAACAGACTCACGGCTGAGGGCAGGCAGGACACGAGGCGCAGAACAAGGATGAAACAACTTCACTTTCATCTTCCTACAGAAACAACAAACAAAAGCAAAAGGAGCAGCAACAACCGGTAAGGACCCACACAGAGTCTGGAGGAAGCTGACCTTAAATAGGATCCCCAATTAGAGGCAACGCAGGGCAGCTGCCTCTAATTGGGGACAGACAAAACCAAAACGCAGACATGCCAAGAGGACATCCCTGCTGTCAGGTCCTGAATATGGCCAAGAGACGGGGGGGTGGTGGTTAGGCTGCTGACCTTGAAGATGGTGAGTTTGAATCCATGTTGTGTTTTTTCCTAATCCAATCGTAATGCTTAGCCCAGTTGAATTCCGCTGTTTGCTTATGGGAAATGTACACAGATTGCATTCCAATACAACGTTAAGCATTGTTTAATATAAAAACCATCCTAAAGGTTACCACATCATCCCAGCACAACAATTCTTCCACGGCACTCAGGATATGTACATACGTCCAACGCACGTTTGCACGCGTGCGATTACAGGACTGTCCATTCATTAGCACGGGGAAGGTTATGTATGTATTGGAAATGCATGCTGTGTCTTGCTTCTGTGCCAGGTGCAACGACATGTTATTAACGGCATAAGAACCAACACTGCTCCTGGCTGCTTCCTGGTGACCTGCCGTCTCAAGACCACAGTCTACAACACATGATGTGTCGTACGGGACACGACTACAACAGTTCCTGTGGTACATATAAGATTATCACATAATTGTTTTATTGTACACGAAGATCATTCTTGGTTTGATGTCTCAAGAGTTAACTGAGAAGTCCTACTAAGTTGTTGTTGTTGTGACCTAGCGTTTGTACTTAACCTTAATACCTAACCCTAACCTTAATACCTAACCGTAATACCTAACCCTAACCTTAATACCTAACCCTAACTTTAATACCTAAACTTAATACCTAACCCTAACCTTAATACCTAAACTTAATACCTAACCCTAACCTTAATACCTAACCCTAACTTTAATACCTAAACTTAATACCTAACCCTAACCGTAATACCTAACCCTAACCTAAATACCTAAACTTAATACCTAACCCTAACCTTAATACCTAACCTTAACCTTAATACCTAACCTTAACCTTAATACCTAACCGTAATACCTAACCCTAACCTTAATACCTAACCGTAATACCTAACCCTAACCTTAATACCTAACCCTAACTTTAATACCTAAACTTAATACCTAACCCTAACCTTAATACCTAAACTTAATACCTAACCCTAACCTTAATACCTAACCCTAACTTTAATACCTAAACTTAATACCTAACCCTAACCGTAATACCTAACCCTAACCTAAATACCTAAACTTAATACCTAACCCTAACCTTAATACCTAACCTTAACCTTAATACCTAACCTTAACCTAAATACCTAAACTTAATACCTAACCCTAACCTTAATACCTAACCGTAATACCTAACCCTAACCTTAATACCTAACCTTAACCTAAATACCTAAACTTAATACCTAACCCTAACCTTAATACCTAACCCTAACCTTAATACCTAACCTTAATCTTACCAAAAGTTTTCAATTCCCTTGTAGACTTTTGCTTTATTTGCTTCACTTCATGTATAGACTTTTATCCCCATCACAACATGCAGACATTTATCTCCCCTTGACAAAATACTAACATGAGCTGTGAAATCACATTACACCCACACACACGCACACAGACACACGCACACACACACGTACACACGCACACACACACGTACACACACACACACACGCACACACATGCTGACACAGAGTCTGAAATATCACCCAGTCACTCCTAGTACTCTCCGGGCACTTTATCATCACTTACGGATGCATTAAATAACATTGATATCTTGACTGTGCGTGCGCACGTACATGTGTGGGCTCGTGTACTCTTGTGCGTGCGTGTGTGTGTGTTTGTGTGTGTGTGGTTACAAAGTTGTATTGGTCTCATTGTAACATGTTGTCATGGATGTAGGGGAAGTGTGTGAGTACAGTGTATGGATGAACCTGTATGGAGGATGTGTGTCTGTGCGCGCCCGTGTGTGTGTGTGTGTGTGTGTTTGGGTGGGTTGGTGTGTGGGAGGGATGTGCGCATCTGGGTGTGTGTGTGTGTGTGTGTGTGTGTGTGGACTCTGATAACCTTCCCTTCTGCTGACGGCTGTATTTCCTTTGTGATGGATAAGCTGACTCAGCTGGCCCACAGTATGTCAGGCTTACAATTTACATTATTATGTAAAATATTATTTTTCTTCTTTTCTGATTCAGAGAATAACTCGCCCATGGAGCTAAGAGATAGCACAGCCGGAATACAAGAGTCATAGTTCGGCGTCTGTCTAGATGTTGCTGGAGCTCCACTTTCTCCGTCATAGCTGTTGCTAAGTGATAATTCACGCTTATTCCGAACAGTTTTCAAACCTGTCAAGATATCTGGTGAAAGCAAAACACATCATAGATGTTGATAGGCCTACACATCATTCCAAATGCTAATCAATAAAATTCCCTGTTCATTTGAAATGATCTGTTTTGCTTGTTTAAGCGGCTCATTTTCAGGTGGAATTCTCAGCGGAGCCCGGGTATTACATTACGCTACCAGCGTTTGGCGATCTATAATCTGACCTACACACCTCAAGAGCTTTGCTGACTATATCACAGTCAGAATCCTTCAAACAACAGCGCTCCCCAATTACTGTGCTTCCCATCTTGAGTACTGTCCCATCTTAACTAGACAACTGGAACATTAGTGTAGCTTCTATCTTAACATGAGTGCTGGCCCATTAGAATGGTTCCCAATGTAACCAGATTACTGCCCCATTAGAATGCTTCCCATCTTTATAGCTAGCTCCCTGCCGTTTCCTGAGTGGGAACAGTTCAGATTGGTCCGTGCGTTCACACCACAGAGACCGGTGGGCAGTATACGCGGTTAACGGGTCGCAGGTCGGGAGGTAACTGTAGACGATTTTGATTCTGGTGTTAAAAAAAAAAAATAATTGCGGAAAGCGAAATCTCCCGACAAGTATTGTTGATCTCAATGAAACCCGCGTGCTAAGAACAGACACTTAACTAGCATAATGCGCCATTAGCATAATTCCCAGCTTACTTTTTTTGTACAGTACATTAATCAATATCAGAATATGGACTGTTTATCGTGTACGTGTTGCGTTCCCTTTGTCATTAGTGTATTTCTGTGAATAGGCTGTTGTTGTGGCTTACTGGGCTGAACCACATTCAATTTCTCATGTGCTTCTGTGCTTCTGTTAATCTGTGAATGAAACCTCATTAATCATTGGGAAATCCCTCCTCCACATTCTACTCTCTCCCCCTCCACTCCCTCCTCCCCCTCTCCCTCCCCTCTTCCCCACCTCTCCCAAACCCTGCCTCCCACTTCTCCTTCTCTCTCCCCCTCCATCCTCCCCCTTTCCCTGCCTCATCCTCCACCTCTCCATCCTCTGTTCTCCTCCTCTCCATCCTCTGTTCTCCACCTCTCCATCCTCTGTTCTCCACCTCTCCATCCTCTGTTCTCCTCCTCTCCATCCTCTGTCCTCCACCTCTCCATCCTCTGTTCTCCACTTCTCCATCCTCTGTTCTCCACTTCTCCATCCTCTGTTCTCCACTTCTCCATCCTTTGTTCTCCACATGGATGTTTGATCCAGTTGGAAGACAACCCGACTATGACTTTAAAAACAGAACATACATTATAGGAACACATTAGCAACACTAGATGGCATCGCTATCAATCAATCTGTGTGTGTGTGTATGTGTGTGTGTGCATTTTCTCATTTGCAATCTGTTCCCAATACCTTCATTGATGCTCATCTCTTTCCAGACCTTAGGTTGTGTGTATCTCTGTGTGTGTGTGTGTATGTGTGTGTCTGTTATAGAGAACCAGATATAATTGTCCCAGTAGGAACGTTATTGGAAAAATAGATGAATTGCTTTTTTAGGAGGAGGAGAAGAGTGCAGGACGAGTGGGGGTGTCGAGATTAAAGAAGCCTTCTAATAAAAGTGAAGGTCGGGTCTCTGAATGTAAGGGCTACAGCATAATGTAGATGAATAAACACGCCGAGCGCTTTATCCTACCCCCTTCTTGCATATAATGAAAACTTGAACAATTTGTGTGTGTGTGTGTGTGTGTGTGCGTGCGTGTCCGTGTGTGTAGGCTGGGCTTATACTGTTAATTTCGACCAGCTGGATCTCAGGTCAAGGGGATATTGAGAGGAACAGCGCGTGGGGTCATTCAAGATCATTCACCGCTGTGGTTGCTATCTAAAAACATCAGGACAAACAGACAGGCAGGCAGACAGACAGGCGGACACAATTAGAATGTTTCCCATCTTAAATATAATATAAATATTAAAAATTTAGTATTTTCCATTGACAGTCAACATTCCATTTTGAGACTTAATAGCCCAGTGATTCCACTATTCCGCCAAAAATGTCTTCAAGAATATAAGAACATTTTACAATATTTGATTGATTGAGATATTTGCTTGAAATGAAATAATCTGCCAATGGAATAAGACTAATTATTTGATATTCATGGCATATTTTCTAAAACCAAGCAGTATTATCTAATACAACTTTATCTTGTTCAGAAAAATGCTTATTTTAAGGATGGCTAGAAAAATCCTTATTTTAAGGATGGCTAGATTTTTCTTAACCTTAAAACAAGATAAATATACTTCCTCACCATCTTCATCACCATCTTCCTCACATGTGGCAATAGGCACATGCTTCTCCTTCTTTGTAAATGTGCAAGTGTTCCAAGCTTATGAAACTATTAGATTTTTGCCCTGACTGTGCTTAGTGGTATTTATATCCTTTACCTGATCTGTGTAGGTCAACAATCATCTGTCTCCATTCAGCTCAAAGCTCTTTGGTGTTTCCCATGGTGATGGATGACAGAGGGATTTTGCACGTGTGCGACCTCATATTTATACCCCAGAGAAACAGGAGAAGGTGAAAGGCATCCATCCATACAGTTCCTGGAGACTGAGACCAACTAAAAAGTAGAGAATTTCATAACAGATGCCACTTTGTTTAGTTTCATTTGAAATGTCCTCCAGGGTGCCAGTAATTTTGAAACCTGTGTTTTTGTAGCACAAGTCATACCACTCAATAAAATGTTTTGTGTTTGAGAAAGGATTGTGTTAAAGTAAAAGGCTCCCACTTATGCTTGAGCCCAAAATGTGAGTCATTGTTTTTGTTAGATGTTTTTTGCATTCAGCCCACCTTGAAATCCATTTGAAGTATGCAAATTAACTCTCAGACATTAGTTCGTGATGTAGCTGAAGGTTATGTGGTCTGACAAAAATTATTACTTTTTGTCACCAGTGCGAATTAAAGAGGGAGTAGAAGGACAAACAAAGGGAGAAGCAACCAATAAAAAAACAAGTCAATAATATAGTGAAAATAGAGTAGATAGTGTGTATACAAGGATTCACTGTATGTGTCTATAAATATATATATATATATATTTACATTTATATATATATATATATATATATATATATATATATATACACACATTTTATATTTGTATGGTTCTATCCTTCTGTAAGTCTTTTCTTTGGGAATGGAGTGCAAGCAGCCAACCAGAACAGCAGCTGTTGTTGAATGTACCTCTAACCCCTAAAAAACTGGTCACATACAGTGATGTGTGTGTGTGTGTGTGTGTGTGAGAGAGAGAAATGAAAAATGAGTCCTCTCTGCCACCGAAGGTGACACAACACTAGGCAGTGTAAGCAATGTGTCTGTGTGTGTGTCTGTGTGTGTGTGTCTGTGTGTCTGTGTGTGTGTGTGTGTGTGTCTGTGTGTGTGTGTGTGTGTGTATGTGTGTCTGTGTGTGTGTGTGTCTGTGTGTGTGTGTGTCTGTGTGTGTGTCTGTGCAGATATTGAAGCTGAAAATAACTTTTTCAAGTTGTATCCACACAGTAATGTATTCACGAATGCCATTTTCCACTATGTTCTTCCACTATGTTCTTCTTGGAAAACTATTCCAATTCTCTGTGATCATAGCCAGCGTTGATAACTTCCTAACTATCACAAGAGTTTTCTTGGGGAAAAAACTGGGACAAACTTTTCTGTGGGGTAGAAAAACTTTATGTTTTATGGAGAATATGGGATTTATTGCACAGGGAGATATGAAAAGGAGAGATTGATAGAAACATAACATTAATTTCCAAAAATATAGGTCAAAAATGATATAACCTATACTGATATAGCACAGGTTTAACCTATACTGATATAGAACAGGTTTAACCTATACTGATATAGGACAGGTTTAACTTATACTGATAAAGCACAGGTTTAACTTATACTGATATAGCACAGGTTTAACCTATACTGATATAGGACAGGTTTAACTTATACTGATATAGGACAGGTTTAACCTATACTGATATAGGACAGTTTTAACTCATACTGATATAGCACAGGTTTAACCTATACTGATATAGGACATGTTTAACTTATACGGATATAGCACAGGTTTAACCTATACTGATATAGGACAGGTTTAACTTATACTGATATAGCACAGGTTTAACCTATACTGATATCGAACAGGTTTGCTTCTGGCCTACAGCTATTTCAGCACACCCTCTCTAATCTTATTCCCAGGTTCTCTGTCAGTAAAAAAGTTAATTCCCCAAAAATATATGTTTGATATATTTTAAGTATGTGATGTTTGTCCACAATATGTGATATTTCAAAGCAAAACTATTTGTCAGGGGGAGCATTGTGTCTGTCAGCCCGTGGAGTGGACATGTTCAGGTGTGATGATGATGTCAGGGCCGTGATGATGTCAAGGCTGTGAGGATGTCACCATGCTCTAATGTGTACAGAGACCTGAGAAGAGAAAAATACACGAAAAGAGGTTTAAGTGTCACAGAATAGATTTGGCTTCAAGTTGAGTAACAAAGAAATATATACACACACATACACCCATTTGACATGGTGACAGGCTCTAATAAAAGTTTTTTTTAAAATAAGATTGGTTATGATGATGTAACAATTTTTTCAGTCAAGAACTCTCAATAAAGAGCTTGGAAAGTCATTATCTGCCTGTCTGTCTCTCTGTTTCTCTGTTTCTCTCCTCCTCTGTTTGTCCTTCCTCTTTTTCCCTCTACATTCTGAGTTGCTGGGATTGTCTGAAAGCTCTGGTGCATGCCTGAGTATATGGCTGTATGTGTGGCTAGAAATGCAATATTAACAGGAGTTGGCAGCTGAGGGGGATTTGTTAGCGAAACAAAACCCTGTGATTTCTTTTACACCCACGAGCGTACGTGCACGCGCCGACATCTCTAAATTATGCTAATTGTGGTGAATTCCTGCCAGACACTCAAATCATGCAAATGGGGAACCTGATTCCCCTGTGGTTTTAGGTAAGGAGGAAGAGTGTGTGGGTGTGTGTGTGTGTGTGTGACAGGGAGAAACTGTGAGTGAGACAGATACTGACAATAATAGAGTGAGAGGACAGAGTGAGAGAAAAGGACATTAATATATATATACAGCATATATATACATATATATTTATATATATATATATATATATATATATATATATATATATATATATATATATAACATAGAGAGATATGAAAAAGACAGTGAGTGAGACAGAAAGATAGACAGAAGACTGAATAGGATGAATAAGAGGAAAGAGAGAAAGACAGACTGTTTATTCATATGTAGAGAGGGAGAGAGGTGAAGAGAGAGAGAGACAACGAAAGAGAGGAATAACAAAGCCACACATTTCCAGAAACTTTCCAGACTGATGAGGCTTCATACATATTGATGTCCCATCAGTGTTTACATTCTCATCCATTCTATGATGGTAGGAGTTGTGTTGTGCAATGCAACCTCCAGGAATTTAGGCTTTTAGGTGGAAAACAATTCAATAGAATTATGCTGTATACATTTTGTGCAACTTATAAAAGATATATCTGTATATTTATCGTGTGTGTGTGTGGATCCACATGCACTGACCAAGAAAATGTGAAGGACTGTTTTGTGTTATGTCATATCCCAATAATGTTGGTTGAGAACAACTAAAAACTAAAACTACAAAAAAAAAAAAAAAAAAAATGTGTTTGTATGGATGGGATGACACCATACATCTTTAGGGGTGGGATGACACCATTCGTCTGTAGGGGTGGGATGACACCATATGTCTGTAGGGGTGGGATGAAACCAGTCATCTGTTAGGGTGGGACGACACCATACGTCTGTAGAGATGGGATGACACCATACATCTTTAGGGATGGGATGACACCATTCGTCTGTAGGGGTGGGATGACACCATATGTCTGTAGGGGTGGGATGAAACCAGTCATCTGTTAGGGTGGGACGACACCATACGTCTGTAGAGATGGGATGACACCATACATCTTTAGGGATGGGATGACACCATTCGTCTGTAGGGGTGGGACGACACCGTTTGTCTTTAGGGGTGTGATGACACCATTACTCTGTAGCGGTGGGATGACACCATTTGTCTGTAGGGGAGGGATGACACCAGTCATCTGTAGGGGTGGGATGACACCAGTCGTTTGTATGGGTGGGATGACACTGTTCGTCTGTTGGGGTGTGATGACACCATTCGTCTGTAGGGGTGGGATGACACCATTCGTCTGTAGGGGTGGGATGACACCATTCGTCTGTAGGGGTGGGATGACACCAGTCATCTGTAGGGGTGGGACGACACCATTTTGTCATTTGTCGTTTCTCCACCAGCCCGCTTCCTGATATTGACTTTATTTTTTATTTATTTCGATGATGAATGTACACGGACTGTGGTATGTGGTTCTCCCATGTGGCAATCAGAAGATGAATATGAGAACTGTACTGTAAAGCACTGTGGATAAGAATGTCAGCTAAACGACTAAAATGTCCAATGAATGACTCATTCTGGCTTTGTTGTGGTTATGCTGGTACAAAAGACTACTTGGCAAACGTTGCCAGATAATATTCAACAAAACCTTTTCTCTGTCAGAATAGCTTCTGAGCCTCTAGGCATATGCATATCCAAGCCTTGTCCTCTTTTCTCCCTCTTTTTCTTTCTTTCTCTCTTCAGCTCTCCATCTCTCTACCTCTCTCGTCAAATTTCCGTCCCAATCTCTTCCTCTCTGTCTCTCGTCTCTCCCTCTTTCTTTCTCTCTCTCTGTCTGTCGTCCTTGACAGGATTTAATGAGGTAATGCGTGGGCGGTTGTCTTATTTTTCTTTCCTTTCTCCCATCCTCCCTCCCACCTTCCTTTCAATATTGCCGTGTTATCTTTGATTTATTTCTATCATCACTTATCTAACTAAATGACTGTCCTGTTTATAACACTATAACTAAGTTACTCCGAGTTTACCAGCACCTCGGTCCTTCAACAGGTTAATAAACTGGTCTCCATGGAAACCAACCACAACAATGAAACACACACACACACATACACACAAACAGGCGTACACACTTGCCCTCGCTCACAGGTAAGCACACACCAGTGGTAAGGTTTCTATTATTATACCACCCCAGTGTCTGACTGTTCTCACCCGGTTCCCTATATAGTACACTACTATAACCAGAGTCCTGTGGAGAGATGACACCCTATTCCCTATATAGTACACTACTTTAACCAGAGTCCTATGGAGAGATGACACCCTATTTCCTATATAGTACACTACTTTAACCAGAGCCCTATGGAGAGATGACACCCTATGCCCTATATAGTACACTACTTTAACCAGAGTCCTATGGAGAGATGACACCCTATGCCCTATATAGTACACTACTTTAACCAGAGACCTATGGAGAGATGACACCCTATTCCCTATATAGTACACAACTCTAACCAGAGTCCTATGGAGATATGACACCCTATTCCCTATATAGTACACTACTTTAACCAGAGACCTATGGAGAGATGACACCCTATTCCCTATATAGTACACTACTTTAACCAGAGTCCTATGGAGAGATGACACCCTATGCCCTATATAGTACACTACTTTAACCAGAGCCCTATGGAGAGATGACACCATATTCCCTATATAGTACACTACTTTAACCAGAGCCCTATGGAGAGATGACACCCTATTCCCTATATAGTACACTACTTTAACCAGAGTCCTATGGAGAGATGACACCCTATTCCCTATATAGTACACTACTTTAACCAGAGTCCTATGGAGAGATGACACCCTATTCCCTATATAGTACACTACTTTAACCAGAGTCCTATGGAGAGATGACACCCTATTCCCTATTGCAATTTTGTAGGAGGAATGAACTAGAATATTTGTGAACTCCCTCCCTCTTTCCCTCCTTGCTTCAATCTTCATCCCTCTCTCCATCACTCTCTCCCTCTTCAAATTCTCTCCCTCCTTCTCTTCCTTCCTTTTTTCAGGAGCAGAGGTAATTGCCCAACAGGAGAACTTCATAATAGCTGCAATTGTTGAAAGAAAATATATATATATATATCACCAATTAACTCTGGATCTAGCTCTGCCCGCACATACAGTATATGCTATAGGTTCAAACACACACACACACACACACAGACACACACACGCGCGCACACACAGAGTGGGGTGTAGTGTAGATTGATTGATGGCTAGCAGATCTGCTGTGCTAAGCTATATAATAATATTAACGTGGCCCTCGTCTCTCGTTCACGGCCATGACTCACAGGATGTGCACGCGGACGTGCACGCGGATGCGTGTGGGTGTCAGTGCAACGTGATCTCACAGCGCACGTGAGAATTCAGTTGTCTGCTGAGGAGATAAAGGGTAGAATGTGAAGTTAAGACTGAAAAGTTCTGGGTTTTAGGATTTGTGCTAGTTACTGAGGATAAGTATTCAGTTCGAGGTCGGGGAGGTCAAGGTTAGGTATTCAACACTTCTCCGTTATCATCCGCCAAAGCACCGCGCTAGATACGAGATAAACGTCACTGTCAGTGTGCGTACAGCGTTCGAGATCAGGGCTCAGGCCAAAACGCGGCGCGCTCGTGTTTCGCCTTTTGGCACAGTGAGCGTCTCACGTTGATGGTGAAAATCAAAAACGTAAATCGAACGAAAGACAAATGTAGGTTTATGGTTTCATTCGAATGCCGTGGAAATTCGGTTAAACTACTTTAGCGTAATGACGTCCGAAGTCTGGATAAATCTCATACCACTCACCGTTTCTCTTGGTGGGCTTTTTCATGTCAATTTTACCACCTGGATAGTTGGAATCACTCGTCAGTGTGTGTGTGTGTGTGTGTGTGTTGAGAATAACTGTATCTTCTGATGTGACTTCAGCCCATTTTATACTACAATATCAAAGGAATCTAAAATGAAATGAACTCTGGCTACCAGCATTCAAAGGAATGTGAGCTTCCATTAATGGCTGAGATAGAGAGGTGTGTGTGTGTGTCCATGTGTGTGTGTGTGTGTGTGGGGAGGATAATTGCTGTGAATCTCTTCCTTGATTTGATTTGATAACGGGTCTAATGGTGCATGTGGTTACTATAGAAACCTTTGTTTGAAGATAATGCAACAAGGATCTTCGCTCACTGCAATACACACACGCACACACACACACAGCTGTCTCACACCAGTTCTATGTTCATACTTAACTTGAGGATGTTCCACAAGCAACAGTGGTCAATGAGCTATGCTCGAGGTTGTGAGCTTGAAAACCTTGTCAAACTATTTTGTCAGTGTAAATGTCACTTTGAGAATATTTTTAATGCCAGTAAGCATGTAGTCTATATCTTGTGTCCTGTTCATATGATGAATGCAAATTTTAACACAACAATAACATTAGTTTAGTTAACTAACCCAAACTAGCATGTTAGTTTCAGTAACATACCCTAACTAGTATACATAACTCACCCGAAGCAGAATGTTATTTTCTAAAATACCTTTTATTTAGAAAATGATTAGGAGTGCACACAATACACATGATGAAATGAAATGACACAGTCTTATATATAATAAAAGTTAAATACAAGATGAAACACAACGTATAAATACTGCAGAACCCTTAAAAAGCTTTCGTAGGCAGACACATTTTCCTTCAGGCAAAACCTGCAGAAGAGACTTACATGCATTCAGTGACCCAAGGCATTCATGTCTCAGGTCATTTTACAGCATATCCAACAAAAAGCAACACTACTGGCATGTCAGTTACTGACCAGTAGTGTGTTTTGTGCTATAATAAGGTTTCCACTTTGATAAGTGCTTTGTAAGTAAACAAAATATAGTGTTTCTCTGGTCTTGAATACAGAAAGGCCCTTCTGAC
Organism: Esox lucius; assembly: GCF_011004845.1. Classification (NCBI taxonomy): domain Eukaryota; kingdom Metazoa; phylum Chordata; class Actinopteri; order Esociformes; family Esocidae; genus Esox; species Esox lucius. The sequence goes on from NC_047593.1 coordinate 19,188,375, forward strand.
CTTTTACCACAAAATGTCCTGAAACGGTCCCCGGAGATAAACCAAAGGGCACTTCTCTAGGTTTCTTCCAAGGTTTCATCAACCTTTGTACAAGTATAACAATTACATGTATCCCCCAAACTGTCCTGAACTAGGATAAAGGTGTGAGTAACCAACTCTAACTCCAAAGCTGTTTGTTCTGTTTTAAGCACATACCAAAGTTTAGCCGTAAACACCTTAGTCCACCACAACTGTAATAACTAAAGCCTACGTCCGACCTCAATGCTTTAACCTTTATATCTGTGTTATAACACTCACTGTTATACCTGTCCATAACGTTCGGAGTTTTGACTATGCCACATATCTTCCTCTGGACAAAGTTTTATATACTCACGTTAGACTGTGAGACACACACACACACACACACACACACACACATTCGTGCGCACACGTTGTCTCCTTCTCTATTCTTGTATGAGTATTCTAGTGGCAGCGTTGATTTGAGAGAGGAGGTTTTCGTCACAATGGAGCGCCCTTGTGTTGTCGTTGACAGTTTTCTGTTTGAGAATGGCTTATAAGAATACCTGACCATGTTGAAGGAGATGCTCAGAACCCTTGTCTCTGGACTAGTATCCAACTGTAACTCCATGTTCTTCCCAGGGCATTGTGTGCTGGGCAGGCTGTCTACAGCATTAGAAATACTAGTGAAATACCCAGACCAGAGCCCTATGGAGAGACTCAAACACACAGATACACAAATGTTTTATTCACTTTGAAAGCGTGTTTTGGTAAACAGTGAACAACATCAGGAGATTTGACAAAGCTTAAACATCTTGATTAATTCCACATGGTGCGGAATTACATTACGCTCAATTCAGAAGAGCCCCCCCCCCCCCCCCCCTCCTGCAAGCTGCTGCATGATAAACTCAAATCACGGTCATTGTCTGACACGGCATAGTTCCAGGACTGCAGCTGACGCCAGGAAAGCTGGATAGGATTCGCGTACGGCGACACGAGCGCTATCACCGCACACACAATGAACTCCAAACGAAACCGCGAGCAGATGGCCCGCGCGCCGTCCATCCATCGTCCGGGTGACGTGTCGTCCAATCATTTCTCCCTCCTGGAAGGGCTATTGGAATTCCGTCCCGCGAGCGCACACGCCCCAGGCACACATCTGTTCAGGAATACCCGGCACACTACTGCCTAATAACTCCCCAAAGGCTTCCGATCAAACACAGTGCTCTTACGAAGGGAATAGAGTGTCACCTCCCCGTAGGGAAGCAGCGCGTGATATTGGATATTAAAGCGCTAATTAGTAAGTAACCCAGGCTCCAATGTAACGCTATGGGCTGGTGGCAGGACACAGACGCGGGGAGAACGAAAGACTTTAGTAAAAAACTAAGAACTAACAAAAACTGAAACAACGTCCAAGTGCCACAAGAACCAAATAATGACAGACAACAAATGCTAGAAAAGGAGGAACTTAATTAGGGACAGTGATGAGGAATACAGGTCAGCACCATGACAAGGTACAGGTGTCCATGCTCCTATAAGGACGAAGGGAGCGCGTTGGATCTGGTGAGATCCGGTTAGAGGCCAGCAGTGCCAGGACGTGACATCCCAGATGCTGCCAGCATAAAAAACATAAAAATGGTTCAATGTTCTTCAAAAAAAAGGACCAAAAAATAGATTTTCTTCACATAAAACTTTTCACTCAAAATATTGCAAACAAATCAAATATACTATTTTGTCTTTTTTATGTCTTTTTTATGTCTTTGAGGTGTGAGGTGTGTGTTAATATCTTCTCGTAGTCAGGGTTTGTGGGGTGAAGCCGTGCTTTCATCATTTGTTTTAGGTGTGGAAAATTAATGAAACGTTTTTAATTAATGTTTGATGTATTCAGTCTTGCAGGTAATCAGAATAACAATAATATAATCAAAACCTTGTTTACAAAAGGATTTTGCAATTACTTCTGTAAACTATGCTACTGAAATGTCCTCTACTTATACCAAAACATTCCTCTGGTCGTGTTTGCTGTGGACATCATGGTTAACACATACCAAAACATTCCTCTGGTCGTGTTTGCTGTGGACATCATGGTTAACACATACCAAAACATTCCTCTGGTCATGTTTGCTGTGGACATCATGGTTAACACATACCAAAACATTGCTCTGGTCGTGTTTGCTGTGGACATCATGGTTAACACATACCAAAACATTGCTCTGGTTGTGTTTGCTGTGGACATCATGGTTAACACATACCAAAACATTCCTCTGGTCGTGTTTGCTGTGGACATCATGGTTAACACATACCAAAACATTGCTCTGGTCGTGTTTGCTGTGGACATCATGGTTAACACATACCAAAACATTGCTCTGGTCGTGTTTGCTGTGGACATCATGGTTAACACATACTTTTATGCAGATCTGGATGGGGTGGAATCAGAGATGTCGCAGATATGTCAGGCTGGGTAAGATGAGGTGCAATCAGGGACAATATAGATATCGGGTTTTGGGAGGAATCAGGGATGCAGGTGAAGGGTGTTGGGAGGAATCAGGGATGTAGGTGAAGGGTGTTGGGAGGAATCAGGGATGTAGGTGAAGGGTGTTGGGAGGAATCAGGGATGTAGGTTACGGGTGTTGGGAGGAATCAGGGATGTAGGTGAAGGGTGTTGGGAGGAATCAGGGATGTAGGTGAAGGGTGTTGGGAGGAATCAGGGATGTAGGTGAGGGTGTTGGGAGGAATCAGGGATGTAGGTGAAGGGTGTTGGGAGGAATCATGGATGTAGGTGAAGGGTGTTGGGAGGAATCAGGGATGTAGGTGAAGGGTGTTGGGAGGAATCAGGGATGTAGGTGAAGGGTGTTGGGAGGAATCAGGGATGTAGGTGAAGGGTGTTGGGAGGAATCAGGGATGTAGGTTACGGGTGTTGGGAGGAATCAGGGATGTAGGTGAAGGGTGTTGGGAGGAATCAGGGATGTAGGTGAAGGGTGTTGGGAGGAATCAGGGATGTAGGTGAAGGGTGTTGGGGAGGAATCAGGGATGTAGGTGAAGGGTGTTGGGAGTAATCAGGGATGTAGGTGAAGGGTGTTGGGAGGAATCAGGGATGTAGGTGAGGGTGTTGGGAGGAATCAGGGATGTAGGTGAGGGTGTTGGGAGGAATCAGGGATGTAGGTGAAGGGTGTTGGGAGGAATCAGGGATGTAGGTGAAGGGTGTTGGGAGTAATCAGGGATGTAGGTGAAGGGTGTTGGGAGGAATCAGGGATGTAGGTGAAGGGTGTTGGGAGGATGGTGGTATCAGAGCCGAAATACAGAAAAGAGTGCGTTTACTTTTTGTGCTATTTCCTCAGGCCGAACCTTGGACACAACAAATCAAACACTGTGCGTCATCCTGTCAGATGCTAGATTATGTTCCGGGGGAGACAAGTCCCCTTTCAAAATTTGAAAGATGAGCACACCTTTGAAAATAGTGTGGGCAACCCGTAGCCTGTCAGCGGAGCCTACTGTCGTTGGGGTGTTTTTTGCATCACTGCGCCACAGATTGTTGTTTACTCACTATGGTCACTGCTCATCCTCTGGAGAGTGTCGCCTGGAGCTTGTTCCATGTATCAAGGTTTGAATCCTGAAGCCGACAAGGTGACCTGTTGCTCTGCCCTTGATCAAGGCCCTTTAAGATGCAAGCCTTAATGCCTAACCTAAACCCTAACCCTGAACCTCAGTGTAACTGTAACAGTGAGGTGACGGACGGGCCTGCCATCTCCCGCTTTTCCCGGTTTCCATTCATTCCCAAACACATCCGGGAATGTCTTCAATCACGCACACCAAGTCCCAATTATGTCCTTCAGTATGTGTTTAAATGTTTCCCCTCAGGTCCGCTCACTTGTTGGTTATTGTTGCCTGTCGTGTTGCGTGTTGGCGAGTGGTTTCCTTTCGTGTGAGTTTGCTGCTGCACATTCCACCATTGATGGGTGTTTTTCTGTTCAGTTTTCTTGTCTGCCGTTCGTTTGTTTTGTTTGTTAATAAACTTACATTCGAACGTTCTCCGCCTGCGCCTGGTTCCCTCTGCTCCGCCACCACAATCATGACAGTAACCCAAGACTTAAACCCAAGATACAGACATAAGAGGCAGGTACAGTAGCCCTGAATAGCAGGGTTGATGGGCCTCACAAGAATAGTAATATAGGCACACACACTCACACTCTCACACACTCCCTGTGCATGTTAACTACTCTTCCAGGTCAGGTGGAGGAGATGCCACTCCACAGCTAACCCCTAATAGGGTGTCCTGAAGAAAATACTAATTACCTTCATCAAACAAGTGTGTGTGTGTGTGTGCATGCGTGCGTGCATGCTGGTGCTTATCATTAATAGATGAAGAAGTATGGAATAATTAAGTGAATTTCAGAATAATCCAACTAAGATTCTGGAATGTGACGTAATGAATTCTTTAATGTTCCGAAGTAGATTCTGGAATGTGACTTAATGAATTCTTTAACGTTCTGAAGTAGACTCTGAAATGTGATGTAATTAATTCTTTAACGTTCGGCAGTGCATTCTGGAATGTGACATAATGAATTCTTTAACGTTATGAAGTAGATTCTGGAATGTGACGTAATGAATTCTTTAACGTTATGAAGTAGATTATGGAGTGTGGAGTGTTCTTGTGTTCTTCCCAGGGCTGGTTCTGCCTGTCCAAGCATAAGGACGCAAAATGAAGGAAAAGGTTGCTAGACCTTATGGCATTTGGATTATGCTAATAAATGTGTTATGGTCTATTTATTCATGATATACAGTACATACATATTCAACAAGTGTTATATAACATGGTTGTCTTAATTACTGTAGATCTTCAACTGCAAGAAATAATTGGTCTAAAGCAATGCAATATGTATGAAAGTGAATTTAGAGGTTTGTTGGATGTCATTATTTTAGCCTTATCCACTGATTTTATTCAAATGAAGGCGCGTGAAAGGTTTCAACATGTCAATAAATCAGAACAATTATTTTTTGGGGTGTTTTTTCAAGACGATGTTATCTAAAGGCAAAACATTTGTATTATGTATACCACATAGAAAAATGGGAGAGCGTGGGCAAATGTTCAATTCCACAAACAATTTGGGCACATGGGAGTGTTAATTTAGGATACATCCTGAGTATGTTGTGAGTTCAAGTCTAATGCTTCCACACTGCCTCACCAGCATTGCAGCAAAGTTACATGGAATAATCCAGTTCACTTTCTACAAGCTTATTTCCACAGATGAAACTGTGAGGACGACTCTGTTGAGCTGAATGTTACGGATATTTCTGTTTAAGATGAGGAACATGCCTAGCTGCTTTGAAGAAAGAGAGATTGGGATGGAGGGGGAGGAAATGAGAAATAGAGAGAGGACGGGAGAGGGGCAGAGGTGGGAGATGGAGTGTAAGAGAGACAGACAGAGGGAAAGAGATACAGAGGATGGGTGGCAGAGAGAGACAGAGTGGGCAGGAAGTAGAAAGAGATAGAGATTGAGGGAAAGTAAGAAGAAAGATAGAGGGAAAGGGAGAGAAGAAAAACCACCGCCAGGCAGCACTAAGCGATTGCAGAGCTCCAGCAGGGATCTGACCCACATAGCCCGCTGCTCGTTTAATCAGTCTGCTGGCATCTCAATACTCTCACATGGCCTCTTGCTTCCACTTCCTTTCATTTTCCAATCTCTCCGCTTGTCACCTTTCCTTTCTGGCCCTTTTCTCCTCCCTTTAACATGCACTTGTGCGGAGGAAAACAGAATCGTGATAGGCGTTTTTATCTAGAGCGTCTACTGACTTCATCAGGATTTGCATTGAGAACGTCTGTTGACTTCATTGGGGTTTGTATCTAGAGAGTGTATTGACTTCATCAGGGTTTGTATATAGATTTTCTGTTTACTTTCCTGCAGACCAAGGAAAGGAAGCAAGGAGAGGAAACCATCCCTTCATTCCGATCCTCTGTCCGAACTAAACTGTCATGTCTCTGCTGAAAATAGGGCACTTGGTGCTTTTCAAAGAGAGTGAGTAGTCTGAATGCGTCATAGCGCCGGACTACCAGACAAGCCGAAGGAGCAGACATGCTGAAAGCGGGCAAATTGAGAGTGTTGAAATGTCACACATTCTGCTTCGGGCAATAAGCAAGGATAACAAGGCTGTAGCACGCTAACCTGGTCAGAGTCAGTTGCGGGATGTTTAAGCACTGACAGTTGGTGGATAAATCCCTTAGTTACATACAAGACATGCTGTGGTACGGATGAACCGTGTGACCACAACGTTTCCGGTTACAGTCTATGAAGTGTGTTCCGGAAATGAGACCAGAATGAGACCAGAATGAGACCACAACTTGAGTGTACTGCACTGCCCCCTGAACCCTATTGAACCCTTGTCAAAAACAAGTTCAATATAAAGTACACGTGGGGCATTGAGTCCCCACATAAAACTCACAGAAGTCAAACAACATGAAGAATACCCGGTAAATCTTAATCTGTAATTTATTTGTTGGCAAACAACTTTCACTGTTACAACAAATATTAGTTAATTGAGATCTTTTAACTTGGAACCCATACAAAAAGAATAAATAATCGTCCATAATAAATCATCGTCATCATCATCATCATGGTCATAATAATTTAAAAACTATCAGTGCTGCTTTCATTTTTTTTACTCTGGTTCTTCTGCCCTTTCTCCAAATCTGCTTTTGTTACTCTCATCTATGTCCCCAAATGGCACCCTATTCTCTTTTGTAGTGCACGCCGTTTGACTGCAAGTTGTGAACTATGAAGGGAAAAGGCCGGCATTTAGGGACGCAGGCTCTATAGACACATAAACAGATAAATAAACCATCTCTCTCTCGCTCTCTGTGACGTCAAGGGGGAACAGTGAGAAACATGTGCTGGCTATACTTCAGCTGCTCAAGGAAAGATCCTCTGTTAAATAAGTAAACATTTTGGGACAGCGCTACTCTGGTGTAGCGTTTCGATCTTGGCCACATCGACTCTGGTGTCCCAGATGCAGGACATCGACGGCCGCGGCATTTCCCTTTTAAAGATGTCCCAGCAAACAGGGAACGTCCTAAGAACATACAGGGGACCGCGGCACCACCTCCTGAGGTTTTGGGGACGTCCTAACCACTAATTTCTGTTCGCAAGGATGGCTATGCCGGTTTAGGTGCATTTCCCTTTTACAGAGAAGCCCCCAAAACACTGTCTAAGGATAATGTATATAACTTGCTTAAACTGTAATCCTACATCTGTAGCTTAAGGTCCAGCAGTTCTGTAGATAATTATAATCCATATAACAGTTCAAACTTTTTGTGGCTACTGGATTGTGTTCCCAGTGTAGCCATCTGGCTCAAATTATAATCCTACATCTGTAGCTTTTGGGTTGTTTAATACAAACATTTGTGCCCACAAAAGCTTTCTGTGTGGGCATGGCCCCAGTGGGGTGGGCAGAGGGCTAAATCTCCATGACAGGAAGTATCACCCAAGATCACTTCTTTCACTTATCATAACCTACAGTATAGTTTCCTGTAACTGACAGAATCCCAATCGCATCAACTTGTTTGCTGCTCTTTTCCCTCGGTTCACTAATCTACACAGTGGTATAAAATATATAGATACAATTGGTTTCTCAAAATATAAGTGACGGTGATGTTTCTAGATAGAAAAAGACCCATAATGAAGTGTGTGTGTGTGTGTGTGTGTTTCAATCCGTAGTGATTTCCATATGTTGTTGTTAAGAAACAGTGAGACGATAGGTGGTTCCTGTAACAGGTGTGTTTAGCTAAACTGGTGCTACAGTATACCAGCAGAACAGAACAACACGTCTTTCCTAGTGATCAGAAAATGTTGAAAAAACATATTTTCAATCAAATCAAGCTCATAGGTTTGTTAATTACAGCACCAAATGTCAAAATAAAACCATAAACATGTAACGTATATAGTCAATCAATGCTTTGTAATCCATATTCTGTATTCTGTACAATACATAGAAATCCTCTTACTGCGCCAGCTGTATCCACCGTTACAGTAAATAAAAACATTTTATACCCCCACCATTTTTGAGCCTTCATCCGATCTTCTACTTCAAACTTGGCTTTCCTCTCAAACATCACATACTGTAAATGTCATCTCAGTTTGCCATTTCAGGTCCAGAAATGTGGCTTTAAATTGGCAGTCCTGTCCACAACGTTTCCGCCACCAGTTAGTTGCAGTTCAGTTCATCCGACAAGAGGAGGAGTCAAAATGGTTTAGAGTTCCAGAACTCCAGAGTGAAGAATAGAATTAACAGGAATGTCCGACAGTTCGTTGACAGTTCGGGGTTTATCATACATACGCTCTACTCGAGGGGGTTGGCCACGCCTGTTCCTGAAGGGTTGGAGTCCCCTCTGTTTCTTTATTGTTGATTGAACCAACCGGGAGGACCAGCCGGGAGGACCCACCGGGAGGACCAACCGGGAGGACCAAGTGTACTGAATCGCTGAACTAATCAGGGACCTTTGCTGTTCTGGTGTGGTTTCTAGGGAGAACATGTAGCGCCTTCAGCCCCTCCGGAACAGGGTTGCCCTGACCCTCCATCTACTAAGGTCAGGAATTAGAAGGATATGAACAAGACTGTTGATTGGCCAGTTCATTGAGGAATGACGTGTGTTTCAAGGGAATTAGTAACTGTCCGCCACGGCACCCTATTCCCCATCTAGTGTACTGCCTTGGACCAGGTTATTCCCCGTATTCTGTAGTGCCATGGTCAAAAGTAGTGCACCACAGAGGGAGAAGGCAGCCATTTGGGACGCAGTCTTACTGAGCATTGTCCAGTGGAACCGTTTGGAGAGGAAGGGATACCCATCCCTGTTGAGGTCCAGGGGTGAATCCCAATTCCCTACACAGCACATTATTTATACCAAGGATCCAGGTGTTGACTGGGTAGTCCTATGTGAAAAAAAATAAAACGAACTAGGCTCTGCTGGAGGTCTATGGTAGGCTCTGCTGGAGGTCTATGGTAGGCTCTGCTGGAGGTCTATGGTAGGCTCTGCTGGAGGTCTATGGTAGGCTCTGCTGGAGGTCTATGGTAGGCTCTGCTGGAGGTCTATGGTAGGCTCTGCTGGAGGTCTATGGTAGGCTCTGCTGGAGGTCTATGGTAGGCTCTGCTGGAGGTCTATGGTAGGGTGTCAGGTGAAATTACAGATATTCCCAGTGAGCATAAGACATCTCATCAAAAATACTTTCAACGTCTTAGGACCGTCTGTTCAACATCTTTTGCTCAGAGGTTCGCCTCCCCTTCTTTCAGTGATAGTCCATAGTTCCTAAAGGATATTCACAAAAAGGGAATCGTTTTCCAACCACAGTTTAGTTTGTTCTGGTTTGCCTGGAGTTCAGTCCTGTCCAATGAATTCCTCTCTCATGTCCCATCTGACCAATGATAATGCAGCATAATCCATATTGTTCTCAACCACAGGGGAATAATCAGGAAGCGAGTCTGTTCAACCAGGCCATTAATTGGCCATTTCCAACAGTCTATCAATCGTCAACAGATCACTATTCTCAGGAGGCGGAACTAAGAAAGAAGGAGCAGGCGGATGGAGTCATCTGAATGGCCTATAGGCTGGTGACTAAGTGGGAGGGGTCGATGGGCGTCAGGGGATCCTCGGGCGATGAATCGGACTCCTCCTTGTTGCCAGGTACCATGTAGCCGTCACTGCCCCCCCGGCCCATCTGGTAGTATGAATGCAGCTGGTGCAGGTGATTCCGGGAGCCCAGGTTCGGCATGCTCTTGTAGTAGACGTCGTCCGCCTCGGCGCCTGGGACACTCCCCGTGCTGCCCTTACCGGGCTCTATCTCCCCGCTGTCGAGGATCTCGCCGTCCGGTAAACCGTTAATCTGCCCGTGGCTGCCGTGGCCATCCGGTAAATCCGTCAGCACGGGCATGGAAGTGTAGAGGGAGTCCCTGTGGTTGGGCGACTGCGTCGTCTCCTCCGTGTGCTCGTTGGTCAGGAGGGGGAAGAAGCTCTCGCTGGTCTCCTGGGGGATGCGCCGGGGTCGGGAGAAGCTGTGGAGTGGCGGAGGAGGAGCATGAGGTTGGGAGTTAGGGAGGCTATCCGGCGGGGGAAGGGGGCGTGGCGGTAAGAGGGGGGCATTGGACTCCTCCCTGATAATCTGCAATCCCAAATTCTCATCCAATGGGAAGCCACTGTTCGGGTTATCCAGCACCATATGATTGACGTTGTTGTCGTGATTACTCATGTCGTAGTCATGGTTACTCCCGCCAATTCCACCACCGATTCCAATTCCATTATTGCTGCTTCCAACAACATTTCCGGTGCCATTACCGACGTTGACCATTTTATTCATGAGGTTGTGGTTGCGTTCGGTGGTGGCGGCGCGCTCGTGGTTGTTCAGATACGAGGGGATATAGTTGGAAGTCAACTCTTTGAGGATCTTCTTCTCCAACGTCGTCTCCTTGTGGTTGCCATAGGTACTGTAACCACTGACACCACCGCGTTCTAAGATCTGGACGCCGTCGTTGAGGTAGTCGCTGCTCGCCATGCTGTAATTATTGGCATGGTTACCATTGAGGGGGAGTGTGTCCATGACGCTGGAGTCCCGTGCGTTGTTCAGGATTCCCTCTATGGAAACAGTCAACCAAACCACATTATTAGCAACAACTTGACATCTGTTTAAGAGTTTCAATTGGATGTGGATTGGTATTGTAAACAGTTATGTATTTGAAGGTGTATTTTAGTGGAGTTCTTTAATTGACCCTGATCCTGGTGTTTGATGAATAAAGAGTATTACTTGTTTCTCTGTAGGACGCTGGTGTTTGAGACAGCCATGTTGGAGAGGAGAGAGGAACAGAAAGCGAGTTTAAACACACACACAGATAAAACATGGACACAAAACCATGTGAATGAGAACGATTAAGTACCAAATGGAGATTAAGCTGTTAACAAGTTGGCATGGTCTTTAATCTATGACAAAGGAATAATTTAACACTGTCCGAAGGGTCAATCAACTTCATCCACATTAAAAACACCCCAGCACACACACATACCAAACATATTAAAGTGGCATTGATCATGCAGTAAAGAAATACAAAACCATTCGGAAGAACATAATACAAAACCCATAACACTTGAAACAAAAGCATTCAGAGCTCAAGAAAACACATAGCAAATGAAAAATAACGACAGAACCGATAAAAAACAATAAAAAAAAACAAGCCAAGTACTCAATTAGCCCCCAGATAACAAAAAGGAAATGTGTATTGTTAAGTGACAAGATATAAATAATGCTCTGTAAATAAACAACAGATATAAAACTGTATTCACTGTAATTTAGTGGTCGATCAATGGGGCTCGACTAATCTGGGAGCTATTTTGACAGGCAGGCGGAAAGCAAATCATGAGCACTAGTGGACAATTTACAATGGAGGACACATGCAGAGTTCATACTTCGCCGTATAAACGCTATCTTTTAACGGGAAATGCACCTGCCCATCACATTCCAAGGGTAGACAGGAACGTGCCATTACAACTATAGGTGTGAATAAACCAATAAACAGCAGGAATTGAAGCCAAATCCCTCTGAAATACGACACATTCAAATGTCCTAACCACGGTTAATATGTACGGGAACGTTTGTTCATGCACTGTATATACTGTATCTACAGCTCCGGAGAAAATGAAGAGACCACGGCACCTTTTTATTTCCTTTCCAAAAAAGTCGAAAAAGGAAAGTTTTGAGTGAGGAACAGAAGCAATTTAAAATGTGCAGTGGTCTCTTAATTTTAACCCTTCTGTTCCTCACTCAAAACCTTCCTTTTCAACTTTTTTGGAAAAGGAAAGAAAAAGGTGAAGTGGTCTCTTCATTTTTTCCGGAGCTGTATACATATCGAACATTGTAGCCGGGGTTCATAGGAATGTGAAGGGGGAGGTTTGCAGGGGCAGTGGGGGTGTGTGGGGGGGTGGTTCAGGGAAGGATATTGGTCACACCTTGTGTGTTGTACATCCCTGCCACGCTGGGGTTGTTATAGACCGCTGGGGGGGAGTTGGTATCGCCCAGCAAGGTGCCATAGGGATGGTTAGGGTTACCATGGGGACGAAGGAGAGCATTAGTTAACAGATGATTAGCCATGGCTCCTGGTGAAGGCAGAGAGAGAGAGAGAGAGAGAGAGATGGGAGGCAGAGAAGGAGCGGAGGGAGGGAGAGGTAGAGGAAGGGAGGGAGGAGGAGGGAGGAGGACAGAATAAGGGTACACAGGGACACAGGGACAGAGATAGACAGATAGATAGACAGAGGGATAGATAGACAGATAGATAGATAGATAGATAGATAGATAGATAGATGAAAGAAAGAAGGAGCGAGAGGGAGAAATGAGGAGAAAGTGAAAGTGAGAGCAACCCATAGAAGAAGAGAAAGAAGAGTAGTGAAAGAGTGAGTGTGAAAGCATGAAAGAAAGAGGGAGAGAAGACGTGTAAATCAAATGAGCAAGGAATGTGATTGGTAGTCATTCTTGCAGCGACAGCAGGCAAGCAGAGAGCAGGACAGAGAGAGAGAGAAGAACTGAGAGAGAGAGAGATAGATAGAGAGAGAGATAGATAGAGTGAGAGAGAGGGGAACAGAGGGAGAGAGGGGGGGGCAGAGAGACAGAGAGAGAGCGAGAGAGATAGAGAGAGAGGGGAACAGAGAGAAAGAGAGGGAGAGAGAGAGGAACAGGCAGAAAGAAGAACACAGAGAGAGGGAAGAACAGGGAGGAGACCAATCGAGAGGGAGAACATGAGAGAGACGGAGACCGATAGAGACATCAAAGAGGAAGGAAAGCATAGAGACCAATAGAGATATCAAATAGGAAAAATGAGATGGAGAGAGAGAGACACATCAAAGGAGAACATGAATCCATAACACAGAGACGTCCAGTGGGTTTGGGGGGGGTGGGGGGGGGGGTGGGGGGGTCGGAGGGCGGATCAGAAACACTAGACGCAGCAAGAGATTTGACCTGCACTGGATGAGACATATCACGCACCCTAACAGGGTGTCCCAAATGACCCCCTGCACCCTTCACAGCCTCCCCCGGGCCCTGCTCTACACAGGCGTTAGAGCGGCGTTGGGGACGCGTGCCGCCACGGAAAGGATGTGACTCGTGCCGAAAGAGACACCCCGCCTTCCCTCTTCGTGATGGGACACTGGAGCGGACAGGACACCTCCCATTCTCTGTGTTCATTCAGCAGGACGTCACATCCAGTCTGACCACATCAACGAGACCGGCTGGTCGGGCGTGTCAGGCCTCTTTATCGTTACGTGGGACCGCCCCGTTCTCTCGGGCTGCGTTTACCCGGGCCCGGGAACGTTCAGACTTTAGATTCCCCACTAATTGGTCGTTAGACCAATCAGATCAGCCCGGAGAAATATCTGCTGTGAAAACATCTGATGTGGTCCATCAAAAGACCAATTAAGACAAATTAGTTGCGGAGGAGAACTGAACTGGTCTGCCCGTGTAATGTTGTTGTTCCTGTGGCTGGTTAGACGTGCATTAGGAGATGGAACATGAAAAGTAATTGTGTGGCTCGTTAGCGGGTCGCGCTGCTTGTCATTGCACTGATACTACAGACGACCAAGCACAGACTCTAGGTACTGTATTAATGGCTTGACTCAGTCTGAGCCTTGTGCGCCGACACCAAACTGTCTCGGCGCTGCTCTCCTTACAGTTCTAATGGGGAACGACAGTGGGACTAGGCTCACGAGGCACTGAGAAGTCATCTGAAAGTCCAAAAGTGCATGTGCCAACTAAGTATCCGGGCCTTTAAAACTTCTAAGACTACTTAAGACTCGACTAAACAACTAAAATGTCCAATTTGTTTTTTTCCTTTTAGAAATTGTTATAAAATGTAACAACCCCTTTAAAACAGACGACTAGGCAAAACTGTCCCATTTCCAGCTAGCTTGTCTCTCCTAATATAACGCTGGAGGAGTATTTGGCCCGGTCCACAGAGATGTCTGTGGTAAGTGTGTCATAACTCAAAAGGCCAGACTCGTGGCCGCTCACTCAAATAATCTGGGAATTGATAAACCTACAATTTGTCGGACACGTAGCCTGTCAGAGAGGCCCGTCCTAAAGGTCGTCTCCCGCTAAGTGTGTGATAATTCACTGGTTTGACACAGTGTCTCTTCGTTAGCGCCACTTCGGCAGCTCATTACTTGGTCTACGAGGGGAGCCAGAGACATAGACAGGGTCTGTTCAACTCCACACTTTTGGTTTCCATTCTTCCTAATCGGAGAATCATTCAGATCCGGGACACCAGGTGATGTCAGCTAACGAGCTGGTAGAAGAAACAAATATATCAGCCCTTTTCGAACCCTATTTAAAGAGATGTGGACTACAGAACACCACTGCCAATATAATGCTTCCAGATTCAGCCCCTCCCACGCCCCCCCCTCCCAAAGACTCACCTAGCCCCAGAAAGAAACACCTTACTAAACTGGTCAACTAATCATCGGGCCCCCTTTGAGTTGAATCAGATGTGATTGCTCTGAACTGTATGGTGTTGGAGTGATGTACTGACAGACATCAGGACAGACAGACAGTGGGACAGGCAGGCAGACAGACAGTGGGACAGATAGACAGACGGACAGCAAGACAGACAGCGGGACAGACAAACAGACAGTGGGACGGACAGACGGACAGAAGGACAGACAGACAGAAAGACAGACGGACAGCGGGACAGACAGAGAGACAGACAGATGGACAGACATACAGACAGACAGACAGACAGTGGGACAGACAGACAGACAGACCCACTTGGGAAGAAAGGACCAGGTGGGGCAGAGAACAGTGAGGCATTCTACTGCAGCATGGCGGTTACCTCGGTTTAGTGTGGCTGAGCTGGTGACGTCCCCAGTGATGAAGGAGGACTCCTGTTTCCTCACCGTGTCATTCCACATCCTCCGGATACGACTCTGGTGTGGGAGACGTGGAGGGGGAGGGGAGGGAGGGAGGGAGGGAAGAGTTGATGAGAAAATCCAAAAAGGGTTTTGGGATGGGAGGTGTGAAGAGATACAGAGAGAGGGGGAGGAAAAGGGAAAGGAGTTGAGTTGGAGGCAGAGAAAGAGCGTTACTTGTTGAGCAGGATGAAGAAGTCCCCTGAACTTCCTCCTCAAACACCTGCAGACGCCCAAGGCGTAAAAACACATTTCCTCTGAGCTCGCTTGGGCAGAAGCATTCACATAGTATTCAGGGCCAGTTGTGGAGGAGCGCTGGAGCAGGTCTCACCTGGGAGTCGGCTGTGGAGTATCGGCCGGGAGTACAGGCAGGTAAGCTCACCTGGGAGCCTGTGGAGTATCTGCCAGGGACTCTGGACGTGGCGTGACTCTTTCCAGACGAGGAGATGGACGTCTCCACACTCTTACCACTGCAACAGTGGCTACGCAGACATTTCCCATACTCCTTACGCACCTACACACACACACACACACACAAACACACACACACACACACACGGAGACACACATACATTGACTGCTGCTGACATTTGAGGCCTTGCCGTGAACTCCTGTCATCCAACCTAATACAGTCTACACCACCAACCTCCACCCCAATACATTCTATACCACCAACCTCCACCCCAATACATTCTATACCACCAACCTCCACCCCAATACAGTCTATACCACCAACATCCACCCCAATACAGTCTATACCACCAACCTCCACCCTAATACAGTCTATACCACCAACATCCACCCTAATACAGTCTATACCCCCAACCTCCACCCCAATATATTCTATACCACCAACATCCACCCCAATACAGTCTATACCACCAACATCCACCCCAATACAGTCTATACCACCAACCTCCACCCCAATACATTCTATACCACCAACCTCCACCCCAATACAGTCTATACCACCAACATCCACCCCAATACAGTCTATACCACCAACCTCCACCCTAATACAGTCTACACCACCAACATCCACCCTAATACAGTCTATACCACCAACCTCCACCCCAATATATTCTATACCACCAACATCCACCCCAATACAGTCTATACCACCAACCTCCACCCTAATACAGTCTATACCACCAACATCCACCCCAATACAATCTATACCACCAACCTCCACCCTAATACAGTCTATACCACCAACATCCACCCCAATACAGTCTATACCACCAACATCCACCCCAATACAGTCTATACCACCAACATCCACCCCAAATACAGTCTACACCACCAACCTCCACCCTAATACAGTCTACACCACCAACCTCCACCCCAATACAGTCTATATCACCAACCTCCACCCTAATACAGTCTATATCACCAACATCCACCCCAAATACAGTCTACACCACCAACCTCCCCCCTAATACAGTCTACACCACCAACCTCCACCCTAATACAGTCTATACCACCAACCTCCACCCCAATACAGTCTATACCACCAACCTCCACCCTAATACAGCCTACACCACCAACCTCAACCCTAATTAAGTCTCCATCATGAAGGAGAAGCTGGACCAGGAATGACATAATCTAGGAAACGGCTAATGTCTCTCTAATGTCACCAAACTCCGATCTGGTTTAAGATCCTAATCAAGCTGAATCAAGCTGAAATAGATACGTAACAGGTTTTAAACAATGTGCTCCGGACTGGAGAACATTTGTAACTACGTCCTGTGTTTTCACAGCTGTGTGTGCGCGCGTGCACATGTGTGTGTGTGTGTGTGTTGCATGTGTGCGTGTGTGTGTGAATTTAGCTTAAAGTCCAGGGAGATTGACGCAGGGCTTCGCCAAGGAAAACCTCTGAATTGCACCAGTCTTCCCCAAGACACCTGATCTCATGACCCAACACACACCCACACATACGACCTAGAATAGCAGGTCCCTGGGCCAAAAGCCAGACAGAGTATTAACAAGTTGATTCATTTAGTATTTCTATATCCCTCCCTCCCTCTCAACCTCTTCCATCCCACTCCGTTCACCCCTTTCTCCTGCATCCACCTCCGCCTCCTCTCTCCGTCTCCCCTTCGCACCCCCCCCCCCATTCTTCTCTCCTTTCCTCCACCTTTCCATTTCACTCCATCCAACCTTTCCTCTTTACCTGACAACAGTAAATATGTGTGGGAGGGGTTGAAGGAAGCCTGTATGACTATTTATGAACAGTTAGCCTGCTTCACATTACTGAAGGGTAGAAGTCAAATCAACCCCACCCCCCCTTACCTGTAATGTTCAGCAGCAGACACTTTGTGTGTCAGGAATATAATATGATGTGTTCAGGCATTTCTTGGACAGCACCTCATGACTATTCATGGTGTCCGTGGGAGACCGGTTTAACCGAGTCCAGGTGTCCGTCACGGAGACGTCCAACCCCGTTACGTAACGCTTGCATGAGTGTCATGACAGCGGAGGCGTGGCGAGGAATGCTACTGACGCAGGACAGAGGGGTGTCTGCGGGGGAAACGCCCCTAAGTTGATTGACAAATAAATCAAATGGAGCGAGAATTCAACAAAGTCATGTGTTTCAGGTTTTTCTATCATGTATTATGAAATTCATCGCCACGATTTCTACGCGTATTTGGGAACTCTAAGCTGCGTGCGTGTGTGTAGCCCACCTTCTTCTGCAGTATGCAGTGTGTGTGTGTGTGTGTGTAGCCTTCTTCTGCAGTGTGCAGTGTGTGTATGTGTGTGTGTGTGTGTGTGGCCTACCTTCTTCTGCAGTATGCAGTGGAAGATGAATATGAACATGCCCTGTAGAGAGTTGAAGATGGTAAAGAGGTACGCCATGACCACGGTGCTCTCATTGATGTACATAAGGCCGAACGCCCAGGTCAGGCCCAGCAGACACAGCAGAGCGATGGCTCCGATCACCCACGACCTGCAGACACACAGATAGACAGATATACAGACAGGAGAGAAAGACAGAAATACAGACAGACAGGAGAGGGAGACAGACAGACAGGAGAGAGAGACAGACAGACAGACAGACAGGAGAGAGAGACAGAAATACAGACAGGAGAGGGAGAGACAGACAGACAGGAGAGGGAGAGACAGACAGACAGGAGAGAGAGACAGAAATACAGACAGGAGAGGGAGAGACAGACAGACAGGAGAGGGAGAGAGACAGACAGGAGAGAGAGACAGACAGACAGACAGACAGGAGAGAGAGACAGAAATACAGACAGGAGAGGGAGACAGACAGACAGGAGAGAGAGACAGACAGACAGACAGACAGGAGAGAGAGACAGAAATACAGACAGGAGAGGGAGAGACAGACAGACAGGAGAGGGAGAGACAGACAGACAGGAGAGAGAGAGACAGACAGACAGGAGAGAGAGACAGACAGACAGGAGAGAGAGACAGACAGACAGGAGAGAGAGAGACACAGGGTGAGACAGGAGGAGAGGGAGAGAGACGTTAGGCCTTCGCATGTCGCAGAATGATGACCCCAATCACCCACAATCTGGAAAGGACAGGATGAAGAGGGGCGGGAGGGATGGAGGGTGCTCTGAGAATATGGCTCCCATCAGCCATTGTCTAATGTGAAGACAGGGAGGTCTTGTTGGCAAAATTGCCTTTTTTCCTTTTTTTCCTGATCCACGAACTTTTCGTTGCACAATCAAAAGGTCACTGATGGCACAGTTATGAGCCGACAGTGGGTGGGGCTGAAGATTCATGATCAGTTGATTCCAACTAACCTAATCTGAGGAGTTGACAGTTGAGCAGCTCCTTTAAGAACCCCCACGATCAAATTCCCCAGTGACTAATCTGATGAAGATGTAATCAGTGTCTACTAGTCCAAATGTCAAACCAGAGTGGAGTCTGTGTGTGTGTGTGTGTGTGTGTGTGTGAGTGTGTGTTCATTAAAAATGCAATTTCTGAGTAAAGGTCAACTGTCCAGGTTGATCACCAGAAATGCGACCACTGTTAATCTGATTGGTTGACTGAGCAGTGATCAGTTACCAGAGAGATGGATGACAAGGAGATGGAGAGGACCAGAGGGAGAAATTAGAAGAAATGTAGAGGTGGGGAGGACGCTTTGAGAGAGTGATAAAGAGAGTAGTGGGAGCCAGAGGAGAGAGAAAACAGAAGAGGAGGCGAGCATTGTAAGAGACCTCCAGAGAGGAGGAGAATGGGGGGGATAGAGACAGATGGAAGTTAAAAGAGGAGAGTCGGCAGGGAGAAAATTGATCAAATTATTGATCAGATGTGACCCTTTACAGCCTATAACTTCCCAATAAAGCCTGTTTGACGACCCCTCTTCAATAAAGGTTAAACTCATCTCTCCCTCCATTAACCCCGCCCCCAAACTGTCTTAACCTCCTCTTCTTGTCCTCATCCTTACCTCCTCCTCTCTATAACCTGTCTTTAATTGATCCTATCTACTCTTGGTCCTCATCCTTACCTCCTCCTCTCTATAACCTGTCTTTAATGGATCCTGTCTACTCTTTGTCCTCATCCTTACCTCCTCCTCTCGACAACCTGTCTTTAATTGATCCTATCTACTCTTGGTCCTCATCCTTACCTCCTCCTCTCTATAACCTGTCTTTAATGGATCCTATCTACTCTTGGTCCTCATCCTTACCTCCTCTTAATCCTTTTTGTTCGTCCACTTTTATCTTCTCCCATTTGTTCTCTTTAATTCATCCCCTCTTCTTCATCCTCTCTCAATCCCATCCCTTTCTCCCCTTTCTGTACCAACCATCATCACTCCCTCTATCTGTCAATCCTCACCCCTTTCGCCCCTCTCTGTCCCATCCATCATCACTCCCTCTATCTGTCAATCCACACCCAAGCCTCGTAATGACTTCCAAGAAAAACACTGTAAATAAACACAGCAGGGATTTAAGAAGATTGTTGAGAGGTCTACAGTGGAGTAGGCAGGAGCTACACGTCTAAAAACACACAAGGTGACGAGAACCAATCAGAATGCCTGTGAAATAAAAGCAAGCATTCTGATTGGATGCTAGTCTTACCAAATCCAATCCACATAAAGACAAGAACCTTAAGATGGCTGAAATCAAAAAGAGACAGAGAAAAAGACAGACAGAAAGACTAATAAGTTAACAGATGCAAAAGGAATAATAATAAAAAATGGGAAAAATGCAATGAAATAATAAAAATGTGAAGACACAAGCCTAATTTGTAATTTCCATATGCAATATATTTTTTCTGGACAACAAATAACACCAGATATATGTTCCTGAACGGACAACTATAAAGAATTGCGCAGAGAATTAAATGGTTTAGCATAATTTAGTTTCCTTTAAAGGTCAGTAACCTCATGAGTGGTCAAACTGGAGACACTCAACCAGCAGTGGCAGCACTGACCCAGCCAGACAACACCCAGGACTAGCTAAAACCACGCACGTTACATATTAATGAGACCACGTGAGATGCCGTCTGAACTCTAAATGATCTATCAGGTATATCGTGTCAGGGCTATGGTGTAAGGGCTATGGTGTCAGGGCTATGGTGTCAGGGCTATGGTGTCAGATCTATGGTGTCAGGGCTATGGTGTCAGGGCTATGGTGTCAGGGCTATGGTGTCAGGTCTATGGTGTCAGGTCTATGGTGTCAGGTCTATGGTGTCAGGGCTATGGTGTCAGGGCTATGGTGTCAGGTCTATGGTGTCAGGTCTATGGTGTCAGGGCTATGGTGTCAGGGCTATGGTGTCAGATCTATGGTGTCAGGGCTATGGTGTCAGGGCTATGGTGTCAGGTCTATGGTGTCAGGGCTATGGTGTCAGGTCTATGGTGTCAGGGCTATGGTGTCAGGGCTATGGTGTCAGGGCTATGGTGTCAGATCTATGGTGTCAGGGCTATGGTGTCAGGGCTATGGTGTCAGGTCTATGGTGTCAGGGCTATGGTGTCAGGTCTATGGTGTCAGGTCTATGGTGTCAGGGCTATGGTGTCAGGGCTATGGTGTCAGGGCTATGGTGTCAGGGCTATTTTTACAGTATTTAGATCTGCGTTGGGAAATGACAAACTTGGCGATTGTAATTTGTTCCTCTACGTAGTCATGGCCACCTCTATTTGCCTTGATTACTATTTGTATTCACTTCTTTCGGGAAGGTATTGTTTGATTTCTTAACACTCCTGAAATGCATGTGCTAAGAAACAAGCCTCGGTAACGCATTATAAAGTTTAATTTCCTGTTTTATCTTCACTCCAATTGAAGTAACACTGTATCGCCTTTAGCTGCGACTGTTAAATCAGGCTCCACCAGACACCGGCAGGTGGGGTTCGTTATTCTGCGTCCAAATTGGCCCCCCTGTTCCCTGCAGCCACTGACCAGGCACAAGAGGGGCCCCACCTGCTGGTGTCATCCCTCGTGGATGACTACTTCAACTGAGGCGGTGATGGGGATCTGGCAAAGCACAACTAAATGCACAATCCAGGCTCCCCGGGTGTTAGAATCAGACGAACATTCGGGCACAAGGAGAGAGGGCAGGGCTCTCAGCTCCGGCTTTAGTCCTCCTATCTCCTCTTGGACCCAGGACTTAAAATGTGGTTCCTCGTTAGGCGAGATGAGTCATAGGACATAGTTGCTGGAGAGAAAGCCTGACAAGAGCCTGGAGATAGGAGTGAAGGTGGCGTGTTTTTAGGTCAGGAAATGTCATTGCTCTACCCCCCCGCCCCACAGTAAAGTGGGGATCCAGAAGGTTCTATCAGCTGTCAGCTATTTCAGAGTGTTGAATGAAATGAATGAGCAGATTATGAAAGAGGCCAATTAACTGGGATGCTGCTATATTCTCCCTGACCCAGACTCAAATCTCTATATCTGCCTCTCTCTCCGGATCTACCTCTACCTCTCTGCCTCTCTCTCCGGATCTACCTTTACCTCTCTGCCTCTCTCTCCGGATCTACCTCTACCTCTCTGCCTCTCTCTCCGGATCTACCTCTCCCTCTCTGCCTCTCTCTCCGAATCTACCTCTCCCTCTCTGCCTCTCTCTCTGGATCTACCTCTACCTCTCTGCCTCTCTCTCCGGATCTACCTCTACCTCTCTGCCTCTCTCTCCGGATCTACCTCTACCTCTCTGCCTCTCTCTCCGGATCTACCTCTACCTCTCTGCCTCTCTCTCCGGATCTACCTCTACCTCTCTGCCTCTCTCTCCAGCTTTATCATTCCAGCACTCTCTCTCTTTCTTCCCTCTCTCTTTTCTAAATCTCTCGTCGCCTCTTTATCTTCCTCTTCCCCTCCATCTCTCTACCTCTCTCCATATCAAAGTAATTGACATTACAGCGAATAGACATTGTTTTATGATGATGGAGATACCAAATGTGACTCGTAGAACCGAGCATGAATGGAAATATTGTGAGAAACTGTGAGAAAGGACCAAAATGAAGAAATGAAGATGAACAGGATCGAATGTTGAACACAAACACAAGCATCTGTCCACGCACGTGTACTTACTTGATGTTGTCCAGACATCCTGAGTCTGGCTTGAGGATGGCTGTATGGTGGAACATCTTATAAAGGGCGATGCCCAAGAAGATGACATTCAGCTGAAATGCACGCACGCACGCACACACACACACACACACAGTTCAAATCAACATTGAATTACAAGAAACAAAGCCTTCAGGTAAAACACGACAAATGAAATCAGAAATTAAATCAATCTGTTTACATTGGCACATGCAATAAGCAGACCTCTGCAGGATTCCTACATAAACAACTGGTAAATATAATCCACCAGTATGTGTATGATAAATGCAGTATTACAGAGGCCAGACGGTAAAGTGGCTTTTTGTTCTGGCAATATTTGCTCTCAAATAGACAGGCCTGAAGTACCTCCTACACACTATTTGTGCGTGTGAGTATGTGTGTGCGAGTGTGTGTGTGTGCCTCCTTCACACTCTAGCTATTAGAGCTGGCCTTGGTGACATGTCTGTGGTGAGAACCAGGCAGTCCTGTACACACACTGACATTCACCTAATTGGAAGTTGTTATATCTCTCTCTTTCCCGCTCTCGCTCTGTGTGTCTGCCCGTCGTTTTCTTCTTCTTGCTCTCTCTCTTTCACTAGTTCTGTCTCCCGCTGTCCTTGTTTCTCCCTCTGCCTCTACAGCTCTTTGCCTCTGTCCCTCTCTCTCTTCCTGTCCCGCCGTCCGTCAGTCCGTCTCACTCTCTCCTGCCTTTCTCTCTCTCTCTCCCTATCTTTGTCCTTCTCTCATTCTCCTCCATCTCCTGTCTTGCTGCCCTAACACCAAGCTGCACTGACATTCACCTAATTGGTGCAGTGTCTTCCCGTCGTCATCACCTCTTCCTCTCTCTCCTTCCTCATCACTTTCCCCCATTCTGTTTTCCCCTTCCTCTGTCTCCCTCTCTCTCCCCTTGCCTCATTCGCCTTGTCTCTCCGTCTGGCACCGATAACCAGCGGAACACTGAGACGTTCTAGAACACATAGCTGGGACGTTCTAGAACACATAGCTGGGACGTTCTAGAACACATAGCTGGGACGTTCTAGAACACATAGCGGGGACGTTCTAGAACACATAGCGGAGACGTTCTAGAACACAGCCGTAGCAACACCAGCAGCGTTCATTCCGCTGACAATGAGAGAGTAAAACAAAAACTTTTCTCAAGAAGATGACAAAACTTTGGGAAGCAGGGTTCTCGGAAACAGAGCTAGGGAAGGATTCGCTGTGGCAGCGAGCTCACTGTTGTAGGCTAAGGTGGGAAGGAGTGTGTGTGTGTGTGTGTGTGTGGTTATGCACGGGTGGGTGGGGGGAGATTTCTACATGAGAGCTGTGTGAATATAATCCTGGATAATTAACTATTTTCTTGAATGTATCAGTACAGTGGAGGAAGGTTCAGCCAAACATTCCCTGAGATTAAAGCTCTTCTTAAAACCCACTATTTATGTTAGCATTATGACGTACAGTGTGTCGTTGTGTGCGTGCGTGTGTGTGTGTGTGTGTGTGTATGTCTTACCATTATTATAAGTGTTGCCGGGCCGATGAAACTCCATATAAAATACGTGTCCAACCGCAACCAACACCTGCAGAGTGAGAGCAAGAGAGAGAGATGAAAAATGCCTGAGACACGGAGGGATGGAGAACAGAAGAGGATTTACCATCTCTCTCACACACCAACACACACCCACATGCGCACACCCACACACACAAACACACACACACACACACACACACAGACAGAGCAAAGTGGCCACAGTTCACATATGTCTGTCCAAGTCCCTAGACTGTCAAAATATATGCCTGAACATATTTTATACAGGGTGGTATAGGTGCAGACACACACACACACACACACACACACACGTATACAAACACACACACACACATGTATACAAACACACATACACACACCATCCATTACCCAGATGTGAGACATGGAGGGATGAGCACCTGTGATAAATAAATATCCTAGCGAAGGGGAGCAAAGATATGACATCGCCGCTATCTCTCAGACAGGAAAAATGACATTGCCCGTGTATAGGGGTGTGTTTGTATGTGTGTTTTGGTGTGTGTTTGTGTGTATGTGTGTGTATATGTATGTGTGTGTGTGTGTGTGTGAGAGTGTGTGTTCATTTAAATTGTGAATTATAGCTGTAACCCCCGCTAGCAGTATTTATGGAGTGGGTGAATTACTGGAACGAGGTGACGAGGACAAGAGAAGTACAAAGGAACACTCTCACACACACACACACACACACACACACACACAGACACACAAGGTTAAAAGTGCTGGTAAAATATTTCATCAGACACATGTTAAATGGATTAATATCTTAGCTCGTCAACACAAGGGACCACCACTGAGGTGTGTGTGTATGTGTGTGCGGGTGTGAGGTGTGTGTGGGTGTGTACGTGTCTGTGTTAAGCTGCTTTAAATGGCCAACTGATTCACGACCTGTGAGTTGAATTATTAATCTTCCAATTTCCACCACATTAGACACAGATCCATTATGGGTCTGGGCAGAGCCGTTGTGACCTCCATTACGGCTCTAGCGGAGCCAGTGTCACCCTTTAGAATGGCTCCTGGATAGTACTGGCCAGTCATTCCAGCTCTGCACAGAGCCAGTGTTGCCTTTATTATGGGCTTCTCAATGAAACCGAATGCAACTGGATAGTCATTCCGGCTCACGGCGGGATGGTTTCCCTTAGATTCCATAGCCAGAGAATGCAAATTGTCTACCGCTCTTGAACCTTCAAAGCAAATTGTTCATCTCGGACCATTGAGAAACTTTTTTGGCCCTGGCACATTTGTTTAAATGTATTCACAGACGGCAACGCTGGTAGACATGTCTGTGGACGAGCCATCGACGTGCTGATGTTATCAGCCGGGTGACCAAGACACATTTCTTTATCTAGCATGTCAAAACCCCGAAAAGATCATGGTCTTGCCCGCAAGACAGGCGGATGTCGCCACGTTCCATTGTATATAGCTCCAGGTGTATTTGTGGTTTTTTATGATTTTCATTTTTACTATGTCAGGCTCCAGCCAACCCTGTATAAGACTTTGGTGTTTTGAATTGGATACGGCTGAATGAGCATTTGATCTGAGCAAGCGAATTCATAAAACACATTTATCCATCCGTAGGACCCAAATTGAGCAATAAACGAGTCGGTTAAGTATTCCGAAAGGACAGAGCCTAGGGAACTAACCAATCATTTCCCTGTCTTTGGAAACCACAGAAACAGTTCGGTGGTGACCCCATCTTGTCTTGTGGTTTTGCTCAACGACACACTGAATGTTTGGAATATAAAGGTACGAAAAACGACATTTCTATACCAATGGTCGACAGGCAAGCATTTTACCAAACCTGGGGGTTTGAGTAAAGACACTCTGGAGGAATACTTTTGACACCATCGCCGATCTTAGATTTAAGAAACACACAGTTCCTTTTCTGTCCATCAGTTTGGCCATATCCCAGAGTAGAGGTCAGATAGCCATTGTCCTTGAAGACTCAGATTTTTTTTTTTTAAGACTCATAGAAAATAGAAGACTATTTTTTTAAGACTCATAGAAGACTAATAGAAAATTCAATCATATAAGAAATGGGCTCACAGGTGACAGCAATTTCTTACCAAACGATAAAGGTTGCCATTATGTGGGATGTTGATTTTAATTTTATCTCTATACTGTTTACATACGGGCACAGTTCTCTTTCTCGCGTCAGGGTCAGAATCTTGCTGTTGTTAGAACGGAAGACCTGCTTTCCAGATGGCACCTTATTCCCTGAACACAGCAATGCTCCGGACCAGAGCTCGACTGAGAATCACACGCGGCCGAGACGGACAGCTTCAGCTCTCCGAGGCCTGAGTGCTGAAAAGAAATCTGTTCCTGCTAGCATTGAACCCACTGCACCTGAATTAATCAAGTAATCACAGTCGTCTGAGTGGAAAGCAATTCGTTTAATCAGCTGTGGTGACAATAGGGAAGAATTTGGGACTCCATCCCTTCCACTGACTGTGAGCCATAGGTCAGGGCGCACTACTTCAGAGCCTTTTGGGACGCAACCTGCAAAGAGACGGTTCTGTCCCACCCAGTCCTCCCGTCCTGTTCGATCGTCAGGACTCCTTGTTGAAACCCTGATTATTCCCACCACTTGGCATTCCGAGGCCTCATGTTTACATTCCGGGCCGTCATTAAATATTGATTTTAAATGGAATCCTGCCTGGTGTTGTCGGATGACGGTTACACGCGTGTGTGTGTGCGCTCGTGCGATGTGTTGTCGTGTGCATGATGGGTTATGCGTGTGTGAATCTAGAATTTCCCGACTCCATCCGACCATACATGAAGCCCCCCCCCCCCCCCCCCAACCCCCTCCCTCCTTACACCCGGTCTGTCCCGTAGCTCCGGTAGTCCACCGCGGCAGACACGGCCACAATAACCGCCGGCACACCATATCCTGCCAGGTAAAAGTACTTTGTCCGGGAGTGCTCCGACTCAAACACCTCCACCAACATGATGTACAGCTGAACCCCTTCCAGAAACATCCAGGTGAACGCCGCCAGGAAGAAGAAGTGCAGGAGCGCCGCGAAGACCGCGCACACAATCTGAAGTGGGGGAAGGACACGGGGACGAGGGTTTGGAGACAAGAGCAAGGCAGAGGAGGATGAATGAACAGAAACTAAGAAGAGACAGAACTGAGACTGAGAGACAGAACAGAGACAGAACAGAGACTGAGAGACTGACACAGAGACAGAACAGAGACTGAGAAGAGACAGAACAGAGACTGAGACAGAACAGAGACTAAGAGAAAGAACAGAGACTGAGGAGAGACAGAATAGAGACTCAGAGACAGAACAGAGACATAAAAGAGACTGACACAGAGACAGAACAGAGACTGAGACAGAGACAGAACAGAGACTGAGAGACAGAACAGAGACAGAACAGAGACTGAGAAGAGACAGAACAGAGACTGAGAAGAGACAGAACAGAGACTTAGAGACAGAACAGAGACTGAGAAGAGACAGAATAGAGACTCAGAGACAGAACAGAGAAAGAAAAGAGACTGACACAGAGACAGAACAGAGACTGAGACAGAGACAGAACAGAGACAGAACACAGACAGAACAGAGACTGAGAAGAGACAGAACAGAGACTGAGAAGAGACAGAACAGAGACTAAGAGACAGAACAGAGACTCAGAGACAGAACAGAGACAGAACAGAGACTGAGAATAGACAGAACAGATACTGAGAAGAGACAGAACAGAGACTGAGACAGAGACAGAACAGAGACTGAGAAGAGACAGAACAGAGACTCAGAGAATACAGAGTCAGAACAGCGTATGAGGGAAGACACTGAGAACAGACAGAATAGCTAAGAAGAGACAAAACAATGTGACTTCCTCTCTTGTCGTTCAGAGACTGTTTCATCGCCACTGTCAAAGAAGTAGTCATTAAATACACACGCACGCGCGCGCACACACACACACACACACACACACACACAGCTAGCAGCAGCCTCCAGCAGTGACATTGACAACCCTAATGGGAGGTCCAACACTGTCACAGGTAATTAACACAGGAGACAAACACACACTCTCTCACTCTCTTAATGAGTTAAGTGCCCACGAGACTCAGTGAGTTAGGAGGTGAGCCCAGCGAAGGAGGCGTCTAGGAACAGGTGAGGAGGTAGAAGGGAGAGAGAGAGAGAGAGAGAGAGAATGAGAGGAACCACACAAAAAAGAGACAGAATCCATATTTTGCGGTGTAGGGTCCGCTCACCAATCTGGCGGGTGAAACATCCAATTGAAATCCTGCTTTCAGAATTATCCGAAAACACGATAAAATCTCAAATCAGATTGTAATAAATAAATGTGCAATAATATAAGAGACACATATGGGCCGCAGATTACTGGTGAAATACAACACTGTCAATAATTTCTGACTTGATGGGATGGGAAAAACACTCACAGTGCAGAATGAATGAGTAGATTAGACACAGGACTGTATTCATCTGTTACTTTTGCAAACACGGCACACTGTGGTCCAAATGGCAGCCTATATTTTGAGCAATGTTTAAATGTTTCCCATGCCAATACAGAGAGACTGAAACTATCAGGCCAGCCTATGACCATGATATGACAATTGACTGACCACTATCTGACCATTCACTGACCACAATCTGACAACTATTTGTCCATCCTCTCACTATCTGACCATCCTCGTACTACCATCTGACAACCACCTCACAACTATCTGACCATCGTCTGACCGTCGTCTGACCATCGTCTGACCATCATCTGACCATCGTCTGACCACTGTCCGCTCATCCTCGTACTACCATCTGACAACCGCCTGACTATATCAGAACATCCTCTGACCAAAGACGTTCAGTCTCAGAGAAACCTTGGTTTAATAAATGATGACATTAATTGAACAAGAGGGGCCAGTCTCTGCTCAAGGACAGAAAGACTGAATCTTCTCAGTGCCTGGCCAGGGAATTTGACCTCCAACCTCTTTATTCTAGGGCGTTTCTGTTTGTAATATGATGTCATATGAAGCCTACATATGTTAAATCTGCCTCTGGACCCTGAGAACACTCTCAGCTCCGGTCCCTCGGCTCTGCTACAGAGAGAAAGGAGAGAAAACCAAGGGAGAGGGGAGTGAGAAAGGAGAGAGAGAAGAGACAGGAGAGAGAAGAGGGAAAGGGGAGTGAGAAAAGAGAGAGAGAAGAGACAGGAGAGAGAAGAGGGAAAAGGGAGTGAGAAAGGAGAGAGAGAAGAGACAGGAGAGAGAAGAGGGAGAGGGGAGTGAGAAAGGAGAGAGAGAAGAGACAGGAGAGGGGGGGAGCAGAGAGAAGAGAGGAAAAAGAGAAGAGTGAGAGGAGCAAGAGATGGGAAGAGAGGAGTGAGAGGAGCGAGAGATACGGGAGCGGGAGAAACAGAAGCTGATCCGCCCTGTTGACGCCCACTTCGAACAGTGACCACGCACGCACACACACACACACACTCTCCTCTCACCGGCTGGTCCGCCCTGTTAATCCCCACCAGAAACAGTGACTCGGCTATGAAGAGGCTGATGCACAGGTTCTTGTGGATGGTGTTGCGGTCCGACTGCAGCCCTCGGAAGAAGCAGAAGGTGAAGATGCAGATGAGGAGGCAGACCAGAGACAGCAGGATCCCCACCCACGTGATGACGTCCATGAGCAGGTCATGCATGGAGTCCGTCTTCTGGGGGAAGTGGAAGACAGAGAACAGCAAGAGTCTGTCGTCAGATAACCAGCCGAACAAAACCAGGCCGTCACTAAAAACAGCCGCGCGTTTTCGCCAAGCTTCGGTTCCAGGTAAGACGTCAGTCACGCCACTGAATCGGAAAAGGCCCGACCAAAACACTTAGAGAGTACACCAGACACAGAAGGAGTACCAGAGTGGTTGTTAGTGGAGTTGAATGAACACACACACACACACACACACCTCACCAAATGCTGACGTAGATCAGCCTGTACCTCACACCGCCTCCAACCGGGATGATGTCCAGGACGATGTCTGTGATGTCACGCTGCGTTGCACAGGTGTGTGTTTGAATGCGTGTGTGTGTGAGTTCAAGGATTGTGAGTTACACCGTGTTGCACATGTGTGCTGCGTCTATCCATCAAACGCGCGCGCGCACACACACACACACACACCCACCCACCCACACGTATACACACACACACCCACACCTATACACACATACATATACTGCCGTACTGTTCTATCCATCAGTGTCATACTCCCTGCGGGACGGAAAGCAGCGTTCAAAAAGCACTGTGATGAATCTACTGCTCAAAACACCCCAGAGTGTCTGTGTGTGTGTGTGTGCGTGTGCGCCTGTGTGTGTGTGTGTGCCTGTGTGTGTGTGTGTGTGTCTGTTTGATTTGAAGGATTTTTTTTCCCCTTTCAACTGGGTGTGGCCGTGCCTGTCAATGATAACAGTTAATATACCCAAGGCATCACTAATCAAACTCCGCCCACCCTGACAGGTACTGTATACTGTACACATGAAGGCATAACTAGTCAAATGCCCATGTTGACCTCAAGCATGAACCCTTGGCATATACCCCTGACGTGTACCAAGACATCACAAGGCACATGCCGACAGAAGAAAACCACCCTAACATCCCACAAAGCTGAGGACATTCGCTTGCCATCGTCTACCTACCTTGACCTCGACGTGGGCCATGAGGACCGCGAAGCTGGTGAGATGAGTGCAGGAGCAGGTCGTGTGAGTTCTGTTGGTACCCAGCAGTCTGCAATCCTGGCTGGACCAGAAACCCGTCATGGAGCGCTTGGAATAACTCCAGAACGAACAGTTGGGATTGAAGTTCTCCTCTGAATGCTGGAAGGACAAAAAAGGGGGGGGGGGAGAAGACAGAGAGAGGGAGAGGAGTAGAGAGGAGGAGAAGACAGAGAGAGAGAGAAAAGATTGAGTGGGAGAGAGGGAGGTAGAGAGGAAGGAGAAAGCGAGAGTGCGGGAGGTATAGCGAAAGAAGAGAGAGAGGAGCAAATGAAAGGAGAGGAAGAGGGACATCATGAGTGAGAGATGACAAACGAACAGCAAGAAGCAAACAAGCTTCTTTAGTTCGTAAAAACTGTTAATTTACCAATAATTCAGCAATTAATTAGTTTCGTTCTGAGGTTTTCTTAAACAGAAGGCAGAATGTGACGGTGTCTGAATGTAATCAAGGTATGACATTATGGTTATTTTCAAATATAATCTCTTTTTGGAGATGTGATCAATTTGCATATTTTTTATATTTATTATGATTATGTTCCAGCCCCCGTACCAGCTGCTCTGATAAAAATCAGCCGACGAGTGGATTTTAGTTGTATTACTCTGCCTTAAAGAGACAAATAATCTGATTGCCTAACACTCCTTTAAAGGGACAAATAATCTGGTTGTCTAACCCTGCCTTAAAGGGACAAAGAATCTAGTTGCCTAAACCTGCTTTAGAGAGACAAATAATCTGGTTGCCTAACCCTGCTTTAGACAGACAAATAATCTGGTTGCCTAAACCTGCTTTAGACAGACAAATAATCTGGTTGCCTAAACCTGCTTTAGACAGACAAATAATCTGGTTGCCTAAACCTGTCTAAGGTAAAATCGTAGTCAAGTAAGTTAGTTGTATCATTCTACTTCTACCTGTGTGCATACGTGTGTCTGTGTGTGTCTGTGTGCATACGTGTGTCTGTGTACATATGTGTGTCTGTGTGCATACGTGTGTCTGTGTGCATACGTGTGTCTGTGTACATACGTGTGTCTGTGTGCATACGTGTGTCTGTGTGCATACTTGTGTCTGTGTACATATGTGTGTCTGTGTGCATACGTGTGTCTGTGTGCATACTTGTGTCTGTGTACATATGTGTGTCTGTGTGCATACGTGTGTCTGGCTACCTGCAGGTGTTTGACCGTAAAGATGACCGGCTCCGACAGGTAGACCTTGTTGTTCTCCTTGTTGATGGAGGCGGTGATGACCGGGGAGTTGACTATGACTGAGTAGTTGGGGTACGCTGCCTCCCCACCCAGACGCACACTGGCATTCTCTGTGGACAGATAGGAGCCCAGGTTCCTGTAGAGGACGAAGGCCATGCGGATCTCCCCTGGGAACCCAATCAACACAGAGTAAAACAACACGGGACAAAAACTATTTCAAAAATAATCCTTCATTATTTCGAATAAAAAATATGAAGAGGATAAAAGTGATTTGAAACATCTGCGATATTCCAAGTGGCCCCGCAGCAACAGGACATAATTGGATAACAGGATAAAACACGGCATCACATGACTTCCTAAACACACCTCCGAAAGCAACTGAGATGTGTACTATTTTATGGTCCTCTGTTGCTCCGCGGTTAGAGCTTGGAGCTCTGAAAACACCAGGGTTTGGGGTTGGACTCCCGGTATCACATATATACGTAAAAGGCATGCATGTGACAGGTCGCCTTGGATGAAAGTCTCCGCTTACATTTTTTACGTTATATAAAATTCACCCTGGACAGGGAAATACAAGGAGGGGGTTAACTTTAATTTAAGGACATGTTGTTTCTATAGCTGAGAAGCCCAGCATGTACCATAGATGGGTTTCACATGAGAGCGCCATAGAACAGTAGAGAATACTTCCTTTGAGCTAGATATAAAGAGACAATGGGATAAGAGAAACAACGTAACAATGTACAAGCGCTTTCAAGTCCCATAGGATTCAGCTAATGTGGATGAGAGTAGCAGTCTGATGTTAATGAATCTGTATGCTGCTGTCCTGAGAGAGAGAGAAGAAAGAAACATACAAACAGAAAGACAGAGACAGACAGAGAAGACCTAGAGACAGATGGTTTTTGTCCGGGAAGGAGTTCAGTACCGTTCTTTCCGTGCTGTTTCAGCGTGCTAGCGGACAGCTGAATGGAGTTCCCATGTACTTCTGACTGGGGGAATGTCAGGTCAGCAAGATTCCCTTCTGTGCTCAACCTTGCCACCTCCAGCTCTGTCGGGAAAACACACACACTGTCAGACTAAGAATAGCTTTAATTTGAATGTCTATCATTTAATAGTGATTTCCAGGTGCCTGTCATTGGTTTTCTGGTTCACTGATGACAGAGGGCGCAGTGCTCCTGTAGTAATCCAGGACACTAAGCAAACAAAACCAGCAGTACCACAACTCATCTGGTACTAAATACTGTATCAAAACCAGCAGTGCTTCAACTCACCTGGTACAAAATATGGTATCAAAACCAACAGTACCACAACTCTTCTGGTAGAATATACAGTATCAAAACCAACAGTACTGTATAAAAACTAGCCGTTCCACAACTCATCTGGTCCTTAATACTGTATCAATATGAGCAATACCACAACTCATCTGGTACTAAATACTATATCAACACAGGCAATACCACAACTCATCTGGTACTAAATACTATATCAACACAAGCAGTACCTCAACTACTCCGGTACTAAATACAGTATCAATACCAGCAGTACCACAAATCCACAAGTCACATTAAAAACTGTAGCTGTTCCAAGATTGTACAAAATGGCTGCTGTGAAATCACCTTCACCTTGAAGTTTTTAAGTTTCCATAACAAGGATTAAAGCACACACACACACACACACTGACTTATGCCCATAACCATGCTGGCTCTAATAAACCTAGATAGTAAATTATACAGCTCCTTATTTCTCAAGGCTAAAGCTTATCTATCTAAATGAGGTGTGTGTGTATGCATGAGAGTGTGTGTGTGTGTGAAATAGATTAGATTTCTTGTTTTCTCATTAGGGCCTAATTATACTTTAGCATGCCTATCCTTCAGCTGTATGTGTGGTGTATGTGTGTGTGTATGTGTCTGAGTGTGTGTATGTGTGTGTGTATGTGTGTGTGTGTGTGTGTCTGTGTGTGTGTGTCTGAGTGTGTCCTTCAGATGATGATGGTAGTTAAGACGTTGCTTTAATGTCGGAAAGTGTGAGAGTTTCTTGATCTAATAAAACCTACTGGAGGCAGAGAGATACGAGAGGAGAGATGGTTTAAATCCTACAAAGGACCAGGCACACACACACACACATACACACACACACACACACACTTCCTGCACAAGGCCTCTAACTCTGGTCTCTATAGATACATGTGAGCCAGCCTTGAGAACTGTAATATCTGGATGAAGTGTTTGCCAGAGACAATACATTTTAACACACACACACACACACACACACAATAAATTATCTTTTTCTTTCCACTTGACAGAACCACCAGAACAGAACTAGTTATCATGGCAGCATGCACACAGTGTTCCCCACTTCTCCTGCACTCTGGTCCCCTGATCTGGTTCCCCTCTCCTCTCCTGTGCTCTGATCCAATGATCTGGTTCCCCTCTCCTCTCCAGTGCTCTGATCCAATGATCTGGTTCCCCTCTCCTCTCCTGTGCTCTGATCCAATGATCTGGTTCCCCTCTCCTCTCCAGTGTTCTGGTCCCTTCAACAGTCCACCAGCTCAGTATTCAGACCCACAGAGTCTTTGGATGTCTTCCGCCAGGTGATGAAATGATGTCTTTGAGAGACGGGCGTTCCATTTACATCCCCGGTCTATCGGATCCCTGTCTCCGTGGTGATAAAAAAGCTGACAAAACTGAGCCCTCCGCCATTTTGAGGAAAGAAATACACTGAGAACTATTTGATACGGTGATAACTGCAAATCTCCCATGATGCCACGCTACCTAATGCCCATGGCATGTCATAGTACATCAAGGTGTGTGGATTACTGCAACAATGTTAGCCTGAAGTTTTTAAAACAAGTTGACAACCTGTGCTGAGTATCGCAGCGCATCACTCTGCTTCATGTTAACTGACTGCTCCAGAACCGGCTGAGCTCCCAAATACTGTTCAGGCATTCGGTTATATAAAGAGCTTATAAACATAGCTTAGAGAGAAAGAGAGAGAGAGAGAGAGAGAGAAGGAATTAGTTAAAGTGAAGAACAGTATTTGTCTTTTGTCTTGATAATCTCTGCTTCCAGCTAATCTGGTGGGCAGATTATCTTCCTTCCTCTTTTTCAAATCCATTCCCTCTTTCTTCGCTTTCTTTCATTTCCTCTCAGCTCCCTTCATCCCTCATTCCTTTATTTAAAACATCTTTTCATCCCCGTTTCGTCCCCCTCTATCCATCCTCTCCTCCCTCCCTCCCTCCCCCCTCTCCTCTCACCTCCCTCTCTACTCCCCATCTCTTTCTCTTTCCGCCATACCTGGCTCTCCTCTCTATCTACTCCCTACCTCCATACCTCCCCTCCCTCTCCCCTCTCTCCACCTCCCCATTCTCTCCTCACCCTTCCCTAGGGGGATGAGAAGAAAACTGCAGTAAAACAACAATAACACCATTTCTACCTCTACACACACACACACACACACACACACAATCAGTGTCTCAGAAGAATCTAGGTTGGTGTTTGTTGTTAGGTGTGTTACAAAGCACCAGGAAGCAGGGAAGGTATAAATAGAGAATGATAGTGTGTGTGTGTGTGTGTCTTGTGTGTTTGTATGTGTGTGTGTTTCAGGAAGAGGGAAGACTGTCATGATCTAATTGGGACCATGTGTGTCAGAAAACTAGCATGTGTGTGTGCGCGCGTGTGCGTAGAACTACACTGAAATTGATCCGCTGTGAGTTTTCCCCGCAGACTGCTGCTGTAAGTCCCCGGTAACGGTTGGATCTGGGGGTTCGTTTTCATGTTCACATGTTCCTGAAGAGCCCACAAACTGAGTCATGCAGCAGGAAACCAGTGTCTCAACAGAGAACGCTAAAGTGGCGTAGTTTAGCGACAAGCCACGATGGGCGTGGCATACAGCCAATGAAAACTAATGTGATGTCACGCACAACACAATTCGGCCAATCAGCATTCGGGATTCCAACCGCTCGGCTGGTGACATAAGGGAGGTGCACGCGGCCACTCACGGATGTTGTCGGTGGTCTCCTGGATGGTGTCCGTCTTCAGTAGATTATCGGCCAGCATGAATGCCCCGGCTTCCACGGTGTCCAACAGCATGGTGGCCCAGCGAAGCTGCTCCTCGGCAGGCAGCTGCCTCCACGCCACCTGGGTCCGAGGCTGTAGCAGGTTGTTCACCGTCTCCACCATCGCCTGACAGGACACGCGGATGTTAACACCACGCCGGGATACCGCACACTCCATATCGTAATTTGACCCCAGTTTGCCGAAGCAGGAATGTAACCCGAATGGGCCAGGAATTGTGAATTATTCTAAGGATTGCAGTTAATGGAGACCGTACTGGGTTTAAAATGGGTTACAAGTATTTTGTCGCTAGGCCAAAGGGTTTGGAATTGTCAAAGTGGAGATTGACTTGTTGGTCTTTGGATAGAGTTTGTGTTTGACTTCCCTGCTGTATAGCAACATTCCTGCAGCAAAAGGACGATCAAATTAGGAAACAGTATCTGTTTAGAGGGCGGAGGTCAGTCCAACAAAGGCACTTGTTGGGGTCAATTGCATTTCAAATTGTCCACATTTTACATGATCCTCACCGAAAATGCTGTTCAATGACAAAAACTTGATTTGAACTGGAATTTGGTTCATTTCCTGAATCGACTAAACTTGAAACGTAACTGAACCCAACCTGATAAAATCTGCTTCGCAATCGAGAGGTGTGGACCACAGCTCTATAAGTTGCTGGTGATCAGGTCAAAATGTATTTTAGCAAAAACATACAAAACATCGCACAACAGCTACAGGGATAGAAAGGACACATGTTTCTGGGCTAAAATCTCTGAAACATCTGTCTGCCTCGGTCTGAAACATCCTTCAGTCTTGGTCTGAAACATCCATCCGTTTTGGTCTGAAACATCCATCAGTTTTGGTCTGAAACATCTGGCCATCTTGGTCTGAAACATCTGTCCGTTTTGGTCTGAAACATCCGTCAGTCTTGGTCTGAAACATCTGTCCGATTTGGTCTGAAACATATGTCAGTTTTGGTCCGAAACATCCGTCTGTCTTGATCTGAAACATCTGTCCGATTTGGTCTGAAACAGCCGGCTGTCTTGGTCTGAAACAACTGTCCGATTTGGTCTGAAACAGCCGTCTGTCTTGGTCTGAAACAACTGCGCTCCATGAAAACCCGTAAGAGCATGTTCGTTTTCTCCGTCTAATGCCAAGTGTTTTATGTCATGTTGAGTATTCCGGCCTGACCCCGCCTCCTCCCTCTTGCCGCTGCTACACACAGAAGTCAATCTCAGAGCAGGTTGTGATGGATAGAGAGAAATACGGAGGGGGGGGGTAAGAGAGAGAAGGAGAGGGAGATATAAATAAACAAGGAGAGAAAGAGGGGAAGAGCAGAGTGACTTCATAGCGACAGCCATCCCCAGGGAACAGGGGGCAGACGAGGAAAAACAAACATAGGTGACATCAAACATACGCACTGGCTCCGCCCCTCACTCTGTCCACCCCTCTCTCCGCCCCTCTCTCCACCCCTCTCTCCACCCCTCTCTCCACCCACCCCACCATCTCTCTGTTTTGGTCTCTCTCCTTCTATCTTTCTCCCATCTTTCTCTACCTCCTCTCTGTTTCCCTCTCTCATATTGCTCTCGCTTTTTTCCCACCATGCCTCATGATTTTTCTTCCTCCCACTCTTCACCTCTCTCCTTTCCACCTATATCTCTCTCTTTCTCTCTCTCTATCTGTCTCTTTAACCATGAGGGGTGAGTAGAGAGAGATATGGGAAACATCAATAACATGAAGTCTCTCTCCTGTCGTCTCCTATGCCCCTGCTAATCCCTGTTAGAAACCTCCTATGGGTGGCACCTGTGTTTCTTTTTCCACTGACTTATTTTCCCCGCAGAAAAAATATGGGAGAGAGGACTGGAAAGGGAGACAGGGAGATAGAAGCAGAGACTGGGAGAGAGGTACTGGAAATGAAAGGATGAGTAAGGGAGACAGAATGGGAAAAAGAGAGGGAGTGAGGGAGAGAGAGGAAAAGGGAGAAAGAGAGAGAGACAAAAAGTGGGGCAGAGAGAGTTTACAGGGAGGTAGAGAAGTGAGTGAGGGAGAGGACAGAGGATGAATGACCATAGCAACAATCATAGCAACAAGACCACGTAGAGGCCGTACTGTGCCAGGATTGTCTGGTGACCTAGTGGTCAGAGCATCTGACCAGCAACCAAAAGCTTGCCGGATTGCCTGGCTGACCTGGCAAGCCGAAACAAATTTGTCATTGTGTCCTTCAACAAGGCAGTTAACCCTAGTGGCTCTGCGGTCACCCAATGTGGCACCTCTCCAATTTAAAGGTGTTGGGTGAAAACAGAAGTATTATTTTGATTGTTCCTAATGTCTGATTAGTAATGTGTATTTTAATAATCAAGTAGACCCTGATGTTAATAATATCACACATTTCCTTCAATAGAACTTTACAGTAGGGATCATTGTGCAGCACGTGTTTTAATACAAAGTGCTAGCTTGTATCCTTGTATGCCAGTAGTTCATCTTAAATTTGAAAAATTGTTTGCTTTTAAGACATTGATATACTAACTAATACCACTATGCTATAAGCTCTTCTGATAGGCTAGCTAAAATGCTTATGCTAATAGCTCATCTGATATGCTAGCTAAATCTAGTCTAGAATTAGTTCTTCTGACATGCTAGTTAATACTATTTTGCTAAAAGCTTTACTGATATGCTACCTAATTCTGGTGGGCTAATAGCTTTTCTGATATGCTAGCTAATTCGAGTGTGCTAACAGCTCTTCTGATATGTTAGCTAATAGAAGTGTGCTAAAACCTCCTGCTACCTAGTATGCTAATCAAAGGTCCTTTCCTGGCCAGGGGCTAATGAGGTTAACTGCATATGAGGAAGGAAGTCCCAGCATGTAAACCAAAACTAATTAATCTCTTCACTTCAGGAAAAACCAGACTGGAAATGGACACATATACACACTTAATCGCACATGCGTGTCCACACACATGTACACACACACGTACACACACACACACACACACACACACGTACACACACACACAGCTACACATCACACAGAATTTAACAGAGTGTGACAATGTAATAACATACATGCTATCTACATTATGACAACATTATTTTTTGATCATGTGTTGTGTATAGTGTTATTAATAAAATACTATTGACAACTATGAAGCTGTTACAAAACCCAAAATGGACTGTTTTGTCTGAGTTCAATACGCACATCCACTTCCTGCAATATCAGAGGGAGAGAGATGTATAGTCTTTACAGTAGGAGGTGGATGTTTACGCCTGTTTAGTCACACTGTGGGGGTGTTGGCCCCCGAAAGCTGAGGGATGTGTGTGTGTGTGTCAGGGACTGACTGGAGCATTGTAGTGAATCATTCTGCTCCACTTAGCAGTGGGGGTAAGGAAGAGCAGAGCATGTATACACTATAGAGAAGAGAGAGAAAGAGTGAATAAAAGAGGGGAAAGAGAGAAAGGGAGAACATGCTCAGTACCAGTCACTTGAATGGGTGTGTCCAAACCTTCACCTGGGATTGTATGTTTAAACTATAGATAGTAAGCAGCTCATAGGTGGCGCCGTGGTCTAAGGCACTATTCTGAACTGCCAAGCTGTCCACCGCAGTCTATGTTTGAGTGTGGCTGACACATGGCTGGTAGCACCTAAGGCTGAATGCTTACTGACCAGGGTAGGGGGGCGGCATTGTCGGCGGGGATGTCCTGGTGTTGTTGTAGCACCCCCCCTCTGATGGGACGTCTCAGCTGCACGGAGATCTCAGACGGATTTTCGTGTGTTCCTGGAGAGTCTATCTATCCACAGTGACTTGCACTAGTGAGCGCATACATGTTCGTACCGGCGCCGCCATGGGGACTGAGCCCAACACCCTGGCGCTGCAGGCACCACGGTCGGCCAACTGACCGGGGGGTTATGTGTTCACCCCTGTGGCTACCATAAAAGCACCCCGTCAGGAAGGATGACGTCACATCCTGTTGTGGAACTTCTAATGAGAAAGGCAGAGATGCCCGTAGACTCTGTTCACAATTAAAGCTTTATTCAAGATGTGTTAACCTGGAGCAGTTAGCACTCTCAGCAGAGTCAGGTCAAGAGATCTCCGTTGAAGGTTGAGCTCAGGTCTATATACATTCATTACAGCCCACCGAGTCCCCACATGTATGGTTAGAGGTCTATATGCATTCATTACAGCCCACTGAGTCCCCACATGTATGGTTAGAGGTCTATATACATTCATTACAGCCCACTGAGTCCCCACATGTATGGTTAGAGGTCTATATACATTCATTACAGCCCACTGAGTCCCCACATGTATGGTTAGAGGTCTATATACATTCATTACAGCCCACTGAGTCCCCACATGTATGGTTAGAGGTCTATATACATTCATTACAGCCCACTGAGTCCTCCCATGTATGGTTAGTCTACACTTCTCACCAGCAAGTTTGGCAAAACAAGATGTCTACTGCTCTTGAGAAGTTAGCCAAAGCTATACCTAACTGCTGTCAGGCACATCCCGTTCTGTGAGAAGAGCAGAAACACACACACACACACACACACATAAAGGCCTTACTCAATCACATGATTATACTTATACTAGAATTTCCATTTAACG
Organism: Esox lucius; assembly: GCF_011004845.1. NCBI lineage: Eukaryota > Metazoa > Chordata > Actinopteri > Esociformes > Esocidae > Esox > Esox lucius. The sequence continues at coordinate 19,228,902 of NC_047593.1, forward strand.
CAGTAATAAGCAATATGATTTTATTTTACTGTGGAATAACAACATTTCCGCCACTACCTTTAGCAACCTACATAGTAAGAAGGTTAGTAGAGTAATGCTCTGTATGTCAGGCTGAATGAAGCCTTGTATACAGTGGGTATGGATGTCAGTATTGTAATACCATGTATGTCAGGCTGAATGAAGCCTTGTATACAGTGGGTATGGATGTCAGTAGTGTAATACCATGTATGTCAGGCTGAATGAAGCCTTGTGTACAGTGTATTGGTATGGATGTCAGTAGTGTCATACTGTGTATGTCATTCTGAATGAAGCATTGTGTACAGTGTATCGGTATGGATGTCAGTAGTGTAATACCATATATGCCAGGCTGAATAAAGCCTTGTATACAGTGTATTGGTATGGATGTCAGTAGTGTAATACCATGTATGTCATGCTGAATAAAGCCTTGTGTACAGTGTATTGGTATGGATGTCAGTAGTGTAATACCATGTATGTCATGCTGAATAAAGCCTTGTATACAGTGTATTGGTATGGATGTCAGTAGTGTAATACCATGTATGTCAGGCTGAATAAAGCCTTGTATACAGTGTATTGGTATGGATGTCAGTAGTGTAATACCATGTATGTCATGCTGAATAAAGCCTTGTGTACAGTGTATTGGTATGGATGTCAGTAGTGTAATACCATGTATGTCATGCTGAATGAAGCCTTGTATACAGTGTATTGGTATGGATGTCAGTAGTGTAATACCGTGTATGTCATGCTGAATAAAGCCTTGTATACAGTGTATTGGTATGGATGTCAGTAGTGTAATACCATGTATGTCAGGCTGAATAAAGCCTTGTATACAGTGTATTGGTATGGATGTCAGTAGTGTAATACTGTGTATGTCATGCTGAATAAAGCCTTGTGTACAGTGTACTGGTATGGATGTCAGTAGGGTCATACTGTGTATGTCATGCTGAATAAAGCCTTGTATACAGTGTATTGGTAATGCGCTGGGGAAAAAGACCATTAACAAGCATCAGTGGACCAAAACATATATTCTATTCAGGAACTATTTATATTCTCAATCAAATGTTATAGTTGAAATTAAATTACTGTTTAGGTCCGGAACACATAAATAAATACTACATTATAGTCACCAAAATGTAATCCCAATTTTGGAGAATAAATGATTTTCAGGGATTTTTTGTAAATTTTGCAAAGAAATAAATAATCAATGCAGACCACCAAAGTTGTCAACGGGCTTATGTAGACTTAAAATAGTGCTATAAATAATGTAATTTTAAAAGCATTTATTATAGATATAAGTACTCATATTCATTTCAAATATAAATATATATATATATATATATATTTATATATATATGTATATATATGTATGTAGTCTATATGATGTATGTTCTTCAAAAAGCATTCACATTGTTTGATGTGCACACAAACTGCAGCCTAACACACACACACAAACACACACATACACACACACACACACACATTTACACACACACATATACACACACACACATATACACACACACACACACATATACACACACACACACACACACACATTTACACACACACACACATACACACACACACACACACACACACACACACAGAGTTATGTAACCCTTTACTATCTTTCCTCTGAGTATAAAAGGCCTGTCTCCATTTTCCCTTCCGCTACAGCTCACACACACATGCACACACAGTCACACACACTGATAGAAATGTCACACAGCCCTTACAGACACATCTCTGTGTGTGTGTGTCTGTGTGAGAGAGAGTAAAATGGTTAGCAGGAGCCTGGTATGAAAACACACACGTGCATGCACACACGCAGACACACACACAGACACACACGCAGACACACACACACATGCACACCAGTAAATGGGGCAGAAGTGAAATGTTTTGAAGCGTTGGGGTAATCCAGCAGAAAGGGCAGCAGCGGAATAGGATAGCACTGGGCCGCTCCGCTTGTCCCCAAACACACACACACACACACCATCTCCTCCGAGCTAAGATGTGATGTTAGCAGAGCCACAGTAAAGGGGGATGATGGAACAGAATGATTAGTCTTTTACTTGGTTTTGGGATGCTGGGAATGTAATATTTTTTTTCCATTGGTGTCTTTGGTGTTGACGAGTCTGACCAGGCATTGGGAAGTGTGTGTGTGTGTGTGTGTCTTAAACCACCAGGGCCCAATTAGGCTTTTAACTCAGTAGATGTCACATGCTACACCCCAAAAATAACTCTGTCTTTCAGCTAGCCTGCCGTCCTCCCCCTTGACCCCTCCTACCGACCACCTTATCTCTTTGACCAACTGATAACTAACACATTTTCAATTTTCAATAAATGAACCACTCGAACCAGCCTCTGTCCGTAATACAGTTAGAAATTAATTTTCTATCCCGGCAATTAAAAGCAATTAAAACAAGAAGCCTACCCACTCTTATCGCACGCATGCATGTCTGTGAGCGTGAGCTTGTGCGGGTGTGTGAGCGCGGGCAGGTTTGACTGTGTGTTTGCGTGCGTGCGTGCGTGCGTGCGTGTGCATTCCTGAATAAATGCGCATTTCTAATCGTAAACTGTTTCGGTAACAGCGGTTTGAGGGGGGGGTAGGGGGCGTTGATAACATTTTTTATTACCTCGGCGTAGCTAATAAGCGATAGATTATTTCCAGCCGTAGTAATGAAGGTGTAACATCTGCAACTTTATTCCAACAGTCCGGGGAGGACTGGGACAACAAATCTGCCCTGGCATTTGTTCCAGACCGGCCCGATGGACCAGATCACTGTCATTAAAAACAAAGAAGCTGGACATGTCAGACAGCCAGTCCATTATTCATGATAGCATGCGTTGGCCTTTGATGTCAATGTCTACTTTCAAGCTTCTAATTATCCAAACCTTCAAGGCAAGTTTAGTTTTTGTGTGAATTTCATCAAAGAACGCACATGGCAGTGTTTGTTCTGACTCATCAAGGTTTTTGAGTGTGTGTGTGAGAGGGAAAGAACACTGTATGTAGGTTTTCCGTGTGTGTGTGTGTGTGGGTGTGTGTATGTTCTTCATGTCAGCTTGCGTGATGTGACAAGCGGTGCTGACGTCTACAGTTTGACACAGAGGGGGAAACAGACTGCATCAGGAGAAAAAAGTGAAAGAGAGAGGGACGAGAGGAAATGAGAGAGAGTAAAGGAGAGAGGGAGAGAGAGAGAGAGACAGCATGGCTAGCAGAGTAAGGCAGTGTTTACAGGGAGCAAGACTCCTGGGTGCTTTTGATGTTGTGCACTTTGATTTTAGTCGACCAGAAACATGGTGAGCAGAATCTCACGGGGATTCTATAACACAGCGCGAGTCCATAGCATCAACACGAATCAACAACATTAACATAGAATAAAATAAAAAAAACAAGCAAACAAGAATAGCAAACAGCAACATAATGGAAATAACATCATGACATCAGGTGAGACCAAGCTGAAACCCAATGGGCCATACGAACATCCCAAGGTGTTTTAAAGGGCCAGTTGGAAGCTGTTGACGCTACAGGAAAGTGCTCTACCTTTCACTGTTTCGACAGAAAGGCACGTCAAACGTGAGGACTAAAACGTCCTCGTGGCAGAGGTTTCGTTTCAACTGTGTTTTCAGGCTCCATAGTGTTTCACCGCAAGAACTTGAAAATGCAAGTTTTGGGTTGTGATGATGATGTTTGGACAAAGCCGACCAACTTTTAGAGGTTACACTTAGTAATCGATGTGCATCGTTCACCGAAAGTTCCATACATGAAAATAGCAGCTTTCGTCTGCTCCTTCTATGCCTTAGATTATAAATACAAAAGTAAATAGCCTATAGCCCGGCGTTATAAATTGGTGCAATGTACACTACAGTTCAAAAGTTTGGGGTCACTTTGAAATGTCCTTGTTTTCTGATGCACCTCCCACAAGTAGGAAGGGCTTGATGGGCATTTCTTACGTACCATACGGTCGAGCTGATCCCACAACAGCTCAATAGGGTTGAGATCTGGTGACTGTGCTGGGCACTCCATTATAGACAGAATACCAGCTGACTGCTTCTTCCCAAAAGATTTCTGGCATAGTTTGGAGCTGTGCTTTGGGTCATGGTCCTGTTGTAGGAGGAAATTGGGTCCTATCAAGCGTTGACCACAGGGTATCACATGGTGTTGCAAAATGGAGTGATAGCCTTCCTTCTTAATGACCCCTTTTACCCTGTACAAATCTACCACTTTACTACCACCAAAGCACATCCAGACCATCACATTGCCTCCACCACGCTTGACAGATGGTGTCAAGCACTCCTCCATCATCATCTCATTTGATGTGCATCTCACAAATGTTCTTCGTTGTGATCACCTCAAATTAAGATTTGTCTATCCATAACAAATTTTTTTGTCTTTTCTTTTTATTGGCCAGTCTGAGATATGGCTTTTACTTTGCAACTATGCCTAGAAGGCCAGCATCCCAGAGTCGCCTCTTCACGGTTGACATTTGTGTTTTGTGGGAATTATTAAATGAAGCTGCCAGTTGAGGACCTGTGAGGCGTCTGTTTCTCAAACTAGACACTCTAATGTGTTTGTCCTCTTGCTCAGTTGTGCACCGGGGCCTCCCAGTCCTCTTTCTATTCTGGCTAGAGCCAGTTGGCGCCGTTCTGTGAAGGGATGGGCATACCGCATTGTACGAGATCTTCAGTTTCTTGGCAGTTTCTCTCATGGAATAGCCTTCGCTTCTCAGAACAAGTATATACTGACGAGTTTCAGAAGAAAGTTCTTTGTTTCTGGCCATTTTGAGCCTGTAATCGAACCCACAATTGCTGACGCTCCAGATACTCCACTACTCAACCAAAAAATCCGCAGTTTCCAGCTACAATAGTTGTTTACAACATTAACAACATCTGTATTTTGGATCAATTTGATGTTATTTTAAAGGTTATTTTAAACATTTCTAAGTGACCCTAGACCTTTGAACGATAGTGGTCTTGACATACTGGTGATTACACCACATTTGAAGTGACATTGCCAAGCACTTTGAAATAATTTCCGTAATGCAAAGCATTACCCAAGCTGAATAAATGATTATGATTTTGAATCGGAGCAGATTTCCAACCGCAGGAATCTAACAGGGATGAACAAAACACGGTGATGGTACGTGAAAGACACACAAAAGAGAAACCGACATCCAAAAAAGAACAGCTAACCCTTTGAGGAGCACATGCCGTCTATTGTTTGAATATTCCCACTGGTTCTAATGATGACATCACAAGGGGCTGATTATTTGATCCTTCAGGAAAGTGCGAATTTCCGGAACAAAAACTGTTCTGCAACCGAACTGTAGAATTCTGCAACAGCTCTGAAGAATTCCAAAATAGAACACTGTCAAAGAACTCACTCCTCAAAGGTTTTTTTTTTTATATAAATAAATAAACAAATCACAAGACAACCAAACCGCAGCGCAACGGAATTTGTTTTCCAAGCACGCCGGCTGACTTGACATGCAGTGCCTTCAATGCGCAGCAAGCACGCTGTTGTGGAGTGTCAAACACCTATCCCCAATGAAGTCTACCTACTTCTGACCAGAACCTGTCAAAAGAAGTGTACTACATAGGGAACAGTGTGTCACTCAAGGGTGTGCGAGTGGATAAGTAGGACAGATATAGGGCGGGTGAAATACCTGTACAAAAAACCTGCAGGACCTCTCCCTCTTCTGCAGCTGTGAGCACGGTTGGTCCAGAGAGGTTGGTTAGAACCACACACAGAACACAGAGAACACACAGAACACACGGACCACACAGTACCAAACAACAGAATCACATCGCCTGGCTACTCTGAGGTTCGACGAATGAAACGCTCTGAAAATAAAGGCCATTTCCAGCTGAGCTCAACATCCTATCCTCCCACTTTCCACCATTTAAAACACTTTGATTTCCCTTCGTGCCCCTTCCATCTTGCCCTGGGATCTGCCCCTCTACCCTCACTCCCCCATTCGTCTCTCCTCCTACTCTCACTCCCCCATTCATCTCTCCTCCATCCCTCACTCCCCCATTAATCTCTCCCCCATCCCTCGCTCCCCCATTCATCTCTCCTCCATCCCTCCAGCTCTCACCCTTCATCCTTCCATTTATGTCACGTGGGTCGTAGCTCTAATTACAATACCCACTCCTTAATAGTTGGAAACCTTCAACATCATAACCGTAATTATCATAAAGATTATAATTTGCGTGCTAATGAGCCATATTTTTCAATTAGAGGGTTAATTGAGTTTATTTATGAAAATATCAGGCGCATGTCTTTCTTCTTCTGTTGGGTTTCATCAAAGTGTTTAATGTCTTTCATTTGGTCAACAATGATCCTTGCAATGATTTGTCCTCCTAAACCTCTGAAATGCGTTAACAGTTAATGTATATTGCTCTAGCGCGTGAAAGGACTGAGAGGCACGGAGAGGCAGAGAGAATAGGGAGGAGTGAGAACTGAGAAGAGAGAGACCATTGATAAATCATTGATTGCTTGACTTCATCATTCTAGCTGCTATTCTGACTCTGGCTAACTGATGTCAACCAACTGTCAAGTAGAACAGAAGTACAAAAGAAAAGCTGTGCACAACAAGATATAAAAAAACATCAACTGTTCCATTTTAAATCCCTTGAATTAATATGTGGATCAGAGGAATAAACAATACAATTTCTTATATAAAAAAAACGGACTTCATTTGAGTTGTAATCACTTCCAATCGCTACTCAGTAACAAAAATGGCAAAAAAAACCAAACATTTTAGTCTGAAAGAAAATGTAAAACCATTTTAGAAAGACGATTCCTAGAATGTAGTATTTGTAGTATTTTTCTGCAGTAATTAGTTGACACTATACCTTACAATCATTTCAATTAATCTTTGTGAAAGACAATATTTCCCACCATATTTTCCTGTCCGAGCCTGGACCAGCAACAACCGGCTGGAAAAACGAGTCCCCTGCCCCGACACCTACCTTGTTGAGGCTACGGGCAGCGCTGTCTTTGCCCCCGGGGGTCAGGTTCCTGAGCTGAACGTCGAGCAGATCGACCAGCTGAGCCATGGCCTTCACAGTGGAGGGAACGTCCCCGGGACGCAGCGGGGCTTTGGTCTGCTCAGCCAGCTCCCTGGCCACGATGGCCGCCGTCTCTCCGCTACGCAACTGGAGGGCGAGGAGGAGGTGATCCATGATGCCATCATTATTTTGTTTTTTTTATGGTTTTTTTGGGGGGGGGACTTGAGATCATTTCCTACTGACCCAGAGTCGGAATAACTCGTCTGTTCATTTGCTATGTCTCTGCTGCGGTCTAAAGGAAGTTCAAGATTTCTTTTTTTTTTTTGCACAGGGCAGCTGGCCAGATCCTCTCAACAGCAGGGAAACAGATAACCACCCATTAGTTGGGAAACACAGCAGATCACCACTCAGCTCTGGAGGAGTCAGAGGCTCTATCCTCCCGCTGTTAGCATTTGCGCTAAGCTAAGTATGTGCCTTCTTCAACATGCATGCAGAGACATCAAAATGGTCCATGTGACTCTGGGTGAATAGGCATCTCAAAGTATCCCGTAAAATAAGTGCAGAGCATCAAGGTTCAGGCTATTAAGCAATTTAAACATATTGCTTTGTCGTGATATGCCTGTTATCTTATTGCCTATTGCCTGTATATCAATAACACATCTCGTAGCTCCATCCTGTAGCCCTGGGTCGTCTTTCAGACCGTCTGCACAAACTCAGCATCACAACTATAGAGCCCTGAATCAACACTTTATAGTCCACATTGCTCAGTCTTCAACATGAGCATCCTCCAGATGAAACTGCCCCCCGGCAGAGAGCCGTAATGAGCCCCTAGAGCTCGTTGCAATGGGAGACCGGCGGAGCCGCAATGGACGCTGCCAGCAGTCACACTCACTTTCTGCATGATGTGGTTGACCCAGGGAGACGTGCAGTTGCTGAGGTCGGGGCCTTGAGGATCCCAGTAGCCCTGCTGGTCCACACACACGTATGTGGCCACGCCTGCGAAGACACACACACACACAGGCCATGACAACACGCTAAGCTAACGCGGTGAGACAGCGCTGACATTCAGGGGAGGGAGACAATGAGTACCAAGCAAATATGTGTGTGTGTGTGTGTGTGTATATATACGTGTGTATGTGTGTGTGTATACGTGTGTGTGTGTGCGCGCATGTGTGTGTTTATTAACCACACTAGGAGGTTCCGTATTTCACATTGACAGGTGCTACAGTTAGTTCCTGTACTGCTAGCTAACCTCTGTGATGCTATGACACGCTGGCTGAGGGGATTTCAAACCAACGCGGAGTCAGCCTCATCGCAAGCCAAATAATGAATGGTTCATCTTAACAGGCCCTCCGTCCTGCCTGTAAACAATGCTAGAAATCCGTCAGGCTACTTTAAGGTAAACGCCTTTACTATCACTATCGCCCCCCAGTGGCCGGTATTATACTCATACGTATTAAAGTCGTACATAGACAGCTACACATCTACACCTTGATCACATCTACACATCTACACCTTGATCAACATCTACACATCTACACCTTGATCACATCTACACATCTACACCTTGATCACATCTACACATCTACACCTTGATCACATCTACACATCTACACCTTGATCACATCTACACATCTACACCTTGATCACATCTACACATCTACACCTTGATCAACATCTACACATCTACACCTTGATCACATCTACACATCTACACCTTGATCACATCTACACATCTACACCTTGATCACATCTACACATCTACACCTTGATAACATCTACACATCTACACCTTGATAACATCTACACATCTACACCTTGATCAACATCTAATTAAGTTGCAATTTCAATGAACAAACACATCTGTGTGTGTGTGTGGTGGTGGTGGGGGGGGGGTGCTGCACGTGTATCTGTTTGTCCGTGTGTTTGCGTTTTCGTGGTAATAAGATAGAAACACAGGCTCTCATTATCAAACCGCCCACACTCATATACGAGCGCAAAAACAAAAGGCAATGTCTCTACATGTTAAGTAGAATAAATAACACAGCACGTCGTTTGGTGTGCGTGTGGTTATAGTCTAATAGATTGCGTGTAAAACAAAAGTTGCGATGAGGCAATGTTGTATCCAGTGGAAACCGCTATGGACGAGGTCAACCTGTAAAGACTATAGTCAGTGAGTGCAATGTCCTGCCACTGAAGAATTGAGTCTGGATTCTACTGGCTTTACTGATTATTCTACTTACAAATTAACAGTACAATAGAAGTGTATGTGTACTGTAATACATACACATATATACATTAATCTTTACTGTATATATGAAAAGGTTCATGTACAGCTCTGGAAAAAATTAAGAGACCACTGCATTCATACTATATGAATATATGAACAGTGGGTGAGTTATCTGTTTATTGTCTCTTGCTGTCGAGCCAAAATGTTATTCTTTACATCCGGAGATATGAGGGGATTTAGTTCCTGACTTTACCTGTTCCCCACTCATTGTTCCAGGAGCGATGTCTGCCACGTTGAAACAGGTAACGGGAATCCTAATAAACTAAACCTAACGAAACACGTGTTTGTCTGGGGAACTAAATACAACATTATGTTAATCCCTCGTAAGCTGCGTGTGATTCGTTTGTCTCGGGCCGGAGTGGCTTTCCATCGCGGACGTTAAGAAGAAAGCGAGCCGCTTGGCTGAACGCACTTGTGTGCCATCCGGAAAAACAAAGATAGGGCTTCTGGGTTGGACGACATCGGTTCCCCCGTCCAGCCTAAGGATTAGCCTCTTACCCAGGGTGCCCACAGGGCAGGGCTGCTTGGCCGTCTGCCCCTGATAGGTGCGAGGCCAGGACACCTCAGCCGTTACCCGGGAAGGGCAGTGGTCCTGGGGGGGCTGGACGGGAGCCTGTGGGGGAGGAGGCGGGACATCCGGGGCTGGTGCCAACCGGCCGTTACCTACCACAAAAAAAATAAAATAAAAGAATGTTGGACAGCCGTGACTGAAACGGAAACTACAAAGTCTTGTTAGCAATGCTCGACATGACGTTTGACTCACTAGTACTCACTAGTATAAAATACAATTTTATTGTATAACAAATGCACTGAACATTCTTTTCAAGTGGGAGAATCTAGTTTACTGTGAACCGTGAGTTTCAAAATGGACCTTAAACATGTAAGCAGGTCGTCAGGTCAAGGTCAATGCCAGGGATGCAGAGGTCATGGCAAATCTTACCGGGGCTCAAGAGGTCTGGGATCTGATTGGCTTTCTGACTGTCTCCCGGGACGAGCACGGCACCGGCCGCACTCCGCACGGTTGTGGTCGTCCGGGAGCGCTGACCAGGAGACGTTGTGAGCAGCGGTCGGACCGTGGTGAAGTACAAAGGAGACCGCGTGGAGGTGGTCCGACTGGTGGATGATGACGACGGGGCTTTGGGTGGGCCGTGGATGACTGGAGGGATGAAGTCTGAAGGGAGGAGAGAAGGAGATGAACAAGAGAAAGACGTTGAGGAGCCAGACTAGGTGGTGGACAAAGAGGTGGGCAGGAGGAGGTGGGGAAGGAGGAGGTGGGGAAGGAGGAGGAGGCTCGTTTCTCCTCCATGTAAAACATTAATAGTCTATTTGACTGAGACGGACACTGACAGAAAAACACATCCAGTTCAGATCAAGCGAGGGATACAGCGCCCCTCTGGCTCTGCAACTGTAACCCATTCATCTGATGCTATCTGGCTGAATAAGGTACTGCATGTCATACTGCCTTCATGCATCATCAGATGCATTTAATACATAGAGTCAAGTCAGTTGATGGGCGTTGCTCTTTCGCTCTCTCTGATTCTTTTCCCAGTAACAGCTTCAGCCATTGGCTGTTTGGTGGTTGCTCAATGCACCGTTTTAATGATGAAACTGGTTAGAGGTTGAACGAGTACATGTAATCTAATTTGGACATAATAAGTAGTATTTTTGACAGTCAGATGAAAACATGTTGTGTTCATGCCACATTAAAAAGGGAATGCATCTTTACAGTCAACTCATCCTACACTTCTTTACAGTCAACTCATCATACATTACTTTATTTCTTTACACTCAACTCATCATACATTCCTTTACAGTCAACTCATCATACATTATTTTATTTCTTTACACTCAACTCATCATACATTCCTTTACAGTCAACTCATCATACATTACTTTATTTCTTTACACTCAACTCATCATACATTCTTTTACAGTCAACTCATCATACATTATTTTACA